>NC_048313.1:17903823-17904599 GCF_013100865.1 Trachemys scripta elegans | reverse complement strand
CCCCCTCCCCGACGCTCTCCTCCCCCCCCCCCCGTACCTGCCGCCCACGCCAGCCCCCGTCCTCCCGCCTGGGAAGGACCCCGGCCTTCGAGCCCGCCCACCCAGCGGCCGTGCGGCAGCCAAGGGGTTAACGACTAGGCCCAGGCGTGCGGCGTCATGGAAACCGAGCACCCGCCCCGCCGCCTCCCACTGGCCCGGCCTCCCCGCCCATCACGGGCTCGGCCTCACGGTAACGGACGGCGCCGCCAGCGTTAAAGGGGCCGCGCCCCCAGCCCGGCGAGTGGCGGCGAGGGGCCCCTGGCTCCCCCCGCCCCGCCCCGCCCCGCCCCTTGCCTTTGCTGTTCATGGCGGCGGGGGGTTCGGGCCGGTTCGGCTCTGCTCGGGGACTCGCTGCGGCCGGTGCCGGATGTGTCCGCTCCGCTCACTTCCTTGTTATTGTCACTGCGGCGCTGGGAAGGGGGCGGGGGGAGGAGGGGAGAGGACGTCTTACGGTCGCCGCGCGGCGTCGTGACGTAACGGCGTCGCGGCCGGGGCTGCGGGAGGGAAAGAGAGAGGGGTCATGGGGGGGCGTGGCCTATATCCCCTCCCGTTCCAAACGCTGAGCCCCTGCTGGGTGCAGGAGGCGGCAGCCCCGCCCCGGACTCCTGGGCAAATGGGGGGGCTGCTTATCCCGGCCAGGGAGTCGGGGGGGCTGCTTATCCCAGCCACGGAGGGGAGGGGCAGTCGGGGGGGGCGGCTTATCCCAGCCAGGGAGGGGAAGGGGACTGAGGGGGGGG
>NC_048313.1:17893509-17903723 GCF_013100865.1 Trachemys scripta elegans | reverse complement strand
GGGGGGGGGGCGGCTTATCCCAGCCAAGGAGTCTGGGGGGGCTGCTTATCCCAGCCAAGGATAGGAGTGGGGCAGCCACCTCATCCCAGCCAAGGAGGAGAGCGGGAGCGCTTCCTTCTCCCCCTACAAGTACCAACCTGTGAGAAGATTTTTGATAGTAGAGGGCTCTTTAATCAAGCAGACAAAGGCATAACAAGCTCCAATGGCTAGAAACTGAAACTAGGTATTTTCAGGCTAGAATTAAGGTGTACATATTAAATAGGGTAATTAACCATTGGAATAACTTTCCAAGGGAATGAGGAACAGGAGTACTTGTGGCACCTTAGAGACTAACAAATTTATTAGAGCATAAGCTTTCGTGGACTACAGCCCACTTTATTATGCTCTAATAAATTTGTTAGTCTCTAAGGTACCACAAGTACTCCTGTTCTTCTTTTTGCGGATACAGACTAACACAGCTGTTACTCTGAAACCTGTCATTATGAAAGGGAATGAGGCTGATTCTCCGTCACTCAAAATCTTTAACTCAAGACAGGCTGATTCTAAAAAATAGGCTCTAGCTCAGACACAATATAGGCTTGATGCTGAAATTCCCCGGCCTCTGTCATACAGGAGGTCGGACTAGATGATCGTAAAGGTTCTTTCTGGCTTTACCGTCTATGCATTTGTGCTTCGTTTTTCCTATAGGGAAAACAGGGATCGTATCACCATAAAATGAGGTTACGAAGCATAATCCTTCAATGTTTGTAAAGAGCTTTGAAGATGGAAAGTGCTAAATATTGTTACTAATGAATTCTACCCCAATTGGCTAATGCAACCCTTTCATTTACACCCAATCTTGGGGTACCCCTCTTTGGAGCATAGAAAGCCTGAACCCTCGGTATAGCACAGAGCTATGCTGTAAACAGGCAGTTGAGGAAATCTGGAAACAAATATCCATGTAACCTTCCTTGCTTTTTGTTTTTTCCTTCTGAATTGGACATAGAAAAAGCAGCCACTTCTAAGTTCATGCATAAAAGATCAATGGAAACAGCTGATAACCTCCAAATATTTTTAAATTTAATTAATCCTTAAGGCTGGTAAAATTTCATCAGGCAGTGAGTTCTGTTCATTAGCAACAGCTAATGCTTTATTAGTTATTTTGGCCTGAGCTTTAGGATATGTTAGTTATTTTAAAACATATCCTCTTCGTTGTTATAAGAGAAAGTTGGTGTCTGCATTATTCCCCAGACTCCTGTCACACACTCAGGAATTGTGACACCCCCCCACACACACATAAATGTCCCCAAACCCGCTTTATAAGGTGATTGCAGAACCCAGAGGTGGAACACACTTGCATCAATGTGACTATGCAGGCAAATTTTTAACAGTGAAGGTAATTAATTATTGGAACAACTTACTTAGGGACTTGGTAGTTTCTCCATCCTTTGCAGTCTTTGTCAAGATTGGATGTCTTGCTCAGTGATAAGCTGTTGCTCAAACAAAAGTTATGGCCTTGATGAAGAAATTGTTGGGTGAGGTTCTTTGGCCTGAGTTATACAGGAGGTCAGACTAGATTATCATAATGGTCCTTTCTGGCCTTATAATCTATGAAATCCTGAATGGTTTGAAGGTGAACATCCCATGAGAAGCAGCTATTCCCCAGCCAGTCTCTGCCCAGCTATGCCCCTTTATCCCACAACCGCCTCAGTAGGGGCTGCTAGGAGATGATGCCTCTTTGATTCAACCTCCTCTCCACTTCTGACTAACAACAGGCCCATTTTTGCAGAAATGCAACAATTTTTGGTCCACATTGGAATTTTTCAAAGGGCGGGTCCATCCCACAGCATTAACTGAAGTGATCCAACCTTGGATCACCGCCCTCGAGGTAGCCTATCACAAAGGAGAGTGGCCACACTGCAATAGAGCGGTTGAGTTCTGTAGGCATTGCTTAGATATTTTGCGTCCACAGTGGCTCTGTATTCAAGCATTTGGCACCAAGACTCCTTGGGTTATGTATGAGCGTGAGTTGATGGCCTGGGGAAAAGGAGAAAAGGAAATACAAACTGAGAAACATGCATGCCTTTAGTTAGGCAAGTAGCTAGCCAAAATTTCCATTTCTCTCCAAACTCTGTTCATTTGTACCTTGTCCGACCACAGCTATGTCATAAGGTACCTCCAGTTTGGTTTTATTATAGTCAGGCTGATGAACTACAACATGCCAGGAAAGGTGGATTCTCAATACCAAGTATTCAGTCGGTTCTTATCTCTTCTCCCAGCTTCCGCGTCCAAAGCTTTGATTTTGCGCTTGTCTGCTTCTCCCGCGAATTTCTCTATGCTTTCTTCCATGCTGCCCCTTCCATATGGTCCAGAGCACCCTGGCCTGAATTAGGCTCTCATTCACCAAAGCACTAGCTGTACTTTGCTGAATTGAGGCCTGAGACACAGATCCTTTGGCCTTATCCAAGGCCCATTGAAGTCAATGAATGGACAGATTCCCAATTGAGTTTAGTGGGCTTTGGATCAGGTCCTCCTTTATCCATAAGAGTGCTTATCTTTTGTGCTCCTGATTCAGCAAAGCAGTTAAGCACATGCTTAACTTTAAGCATGTGCAGAGTCCTGTTAACCTCAGTGGGATTCCTCATTTAAATTAATGGAGATATCCTATCTCCTAGAACTGGAAGGGACCTTGAAAGGTCATCAAGTCCAGCCCCCTGCCTTCACTAGTAGGACCAAGTACTGATTTTGCCCCCGATCCCTAAGTGGTCCCCTCAAGGAGGGAACTCACAACCCTGGGTTTAGCAGGCCAATGCTCAAGCCACTGAGCTATCCCTCCTCGGGTGTTTAAAGTTAAACATGTGCTTAAGTGCTTGTCCGGGTTGGGTCTTGATCACACTGAGATGAACCTTGGGACACGAGAAAGCTCAGCACCTTCAAAACCAGAACCCACAGAACTGAAACAAACCATGTGCTCTGAGGATCAGCTGCTGTGCACCTACATGTTGTCATAACACTGGTGTGATAGTCACAAAGTCAAAGATGCTAGAACAAAATTTATAGCCAGAGGCCCATGGGTAGGTGAAACGAAGGGCTTGTGCCTATTCTCTCTTAATATGACTATCAGATTCCACAAGTACAAATCTTCCTCCTTCATAAATAGAACAGATGCATATTTTATATTTTTGGCATGAGTAAAAAAATGCCACTTTCTGTCGCCTCATATGCAAACTTTCCTGATGCAGTCCGGTTTGGGGGTGAAACCCCCCACCCTCCCTGCCACACACACCTTTTATCGGGCTAATTCTTAGGCATCTCAATCAACAATCGCATTGCTTCTCACTGTTTAAGTGAACGCCTCATGAATAATGTACAGGGCTACTAATGAATATGCACATCAGTTGCTATGCCTGTGAGGGCTTTATAAATAATTTATGAGCATAAAACGTTCTTCACCTTGTTACTGTACAGGAGCTGTAAAAAAATATTTACCCTTTAAAGCGGAGGAGAGATCTGTGTAGATAGCTTGAAACCTGCCTGTATAAACTAGCCCCAGTTTTACAGCGCTAAAAATGTAAGCAGCGAGAGCAAAAGAAGGAATGAGCATCTCCATCAGGAGACGTGGCAGATCGTTTTCCTGTCACTAGAAAATGGTTTCTGAAATGGTGACTTGAGTTCTGCTGTCTCTCTGCGAGGGCCCAAATCCTGCAAGGTACTGATTAGATCAGAAGGTGATGAATGCCCCCAGTACACACTCAGATTAGTAAGAGGTGAGAGAGCTCATAACCAAGCCCAAATTTATTTGAAAGACTGTATGTTATTAATCCTGTTTCTGCTCACCAGGTTTCATTATACTGAAAAAGGGAAAGCATGCATTCTTTTGGAGGGTTGTTTTGTTTTGAAGAACAGGAGTACTTGTGGCACCTTAGAGACTAACAAATTTAGTTTTGTTTTGAGTAGCCAAAGTGATCGACTTTGAGCCTGATTTTCAGGCTCCAACTGATGTCACTCGCTCTATAAATCAGGCCCAAAGGGTTTTGAGCTAAATATCCCAAAACTGAAGCACTTAAAATTAGAGGCTACGTTTGAACTGTATGCCAACGGACTGTGCTTCCTGCCCTGGGTAATTCCAAATGGCAATGGGATTGCTTTCCTAGCACAACGATGATACTATACAAATAAAATGCAAAACAGGTGAGTGTACTTTCAGTTTGGTTTTGGCAAAGGGTAAGTCCAGACCAGAGCTAGAGTTACTTATTTACTTTACTGGATAATATTTAACACTGGCGAACAGTGACACTGAATTGGACTGTTTCTGTTGTTTCTACTTGAAAGAAAGAAAATCATGTCTGTGAAGTCCCTGCCCCTGCAAACAGCCATGAGTGTAACTTTACTCATGTAAGTAGTTGAAGGTTAAAAGGAGTTGAGGATACTCAGTACCGTGCAGAATTAGGGCCCTCATTAGTGTACAAATAATTATAATAATACAAATTAATTGTTCATTACCTTATGGCACCTCCTACTTGCAAATCACAAAGGGCAAAATTCTGGCTCCGTTTAAATCAGTGGGAGTTTTGTCACCGATGGCAATAGAGTGAGAATTTCACCCCAGATGAGTAAGCTAAGCCTCAAAACCAATGAAGTCGGGAAATGTCTGAAACTGCAGTGCAATATCCTGATCCTATTTACAGTTCTAGAGGAGAAAACTGAGAAGGGCCTGATTCAGCAAAGCATTAAGCACGTGCTTAACTTGAAGCATCTGCTTAAATCCCTCCCTATCCGAAGCATGTGCTGATATAGCAAAAGTGTGTAAACCCATGGGATCTTCAAATCAAACAGAAATGCTGGCTTGCTGTTGCTTGGATTTTGTACTGTGGGGGAAGGCAGGCTTCCCCAGAACCTTGGAGGGAAACTGGTTTCTGGCATGATATTTATCACTTGTGGAACTGAAGGCCTTTCTGTAGAGAGTGAGATGTGTCAGAGACCACGTAGTCAGGTGCAAACACTGATCTGGCCCAGTGCTGTGTGTGGCTAGGGAAGCTAAATCCTTAAGTCAGCGAGAAAGGAAAAGACAAGAGAGGTAGAATACTAATTTGGTCCTCTGTCATGAGTTCCTGTGGACAGAGGAGGCACTGGAGGAAAGGGCATTTGATAACGATCAGACAGGCAGAATTTTATTCCCGCCAGCTATTCGTATCAAACGTATGAATACTGTATCATTTTTTTTTTTCACCTCTAAACAAGCTGTTTTCCAAAGAAATAGTTCTGGAACTCGCAAAATCAATTCATCTTCAAAATAAATTAAAAATTCAATGTGTAGCCGTTCTCCATATGTATTATATTAATAGTATGCCAATGTATGTAAATGAGTCTGAAATTCAACTCGATGGAAGTATTTAAATATTCATAATCACAGTACAGCATATGCAAACCAGATTCTCGACAGAATTGTACTGCGGAGTCTCAAATAACAGTTGTACTGAAGCAAAGCCATTTTAACATAACTGATTCGGTTCTTTAAAAAAAAGTCACCATTGGTTGTGCATTTGTTAAGATTTATGCATTGGTATTAACATCTGGATCAAGTCTCAGTTCAGGAAACCATGTAAGCGTGTGCTTAATTTTAAACACATCCTTAACTCCTTTTGAAGTCAATGTATAGTATTTAAGTGCTTTCTTGAATCAGGACCTCAGAGAGAACTGCCTACATCATATCATGTTTGCTGAGTTCCTCTACAAAATAGATTTGTTACTAATTAGTACTAAATATCATGTTATGCCAATAGAGATGGGATAGTCTGGTTTAGCTTATTTTCATTCCAGAAACATTTTTGTGTACAGAAATAGGATGCAGAATTAAAGGTAGCCCCCCAAATATTTCAAATAGTATTTACACATTTTAAAAAATGCATCTCTTGTAAATTGTGATATATAAATTCACATATATCCTGAAATGTATTTTAGAGGCACATTTTGAATATCTTATGGTGAACTCAAAAATAATGCATTTTAGGGCAGTAATTTAAAATTAATCCAATAGCTTCTCTGTAAAGAGAAACAGACGTCGTAATTCTTTCTAATTGATCCTAGATGTGAAAGAATAAGGTATAAATAATTCTTCTTTATCAGACCATTTGTTGTTTGTTTTTAAGAGGCACCAGCAATTGAGACATGCCTTTTTCCCCCTTATTCCTGCTTACAGATAAGAAAGAAGTTACAATTTATCCAATTATACATTTTAAAACATCCACAATGCAAGATAATAACATACTTTGTGTTCTTTTGTAATGAGTCAAAACTAGCTGTAATTGGCCCATAAGTTGGCTTGCTTTGAAAAACTGCAAATATTGCATCTGTGCTTTTAATGAGGTATATAGTTAAAAGAGATATTTGTGTTCCTTTTATTTATGGAGTGACAAAGTTCAAGTTGCAACCGAGTTTCCTTTAAAAGCCTGATCTCTCCCCCCTGCCACCTAAAATCTACAAAAAAATCATATCTGCCTCAAAATTGGTAGGTTAGATCTGAAACTGAGGTAGAATTCTTGTACAAAATTTGAAGTGAACTGGACAAAGGTTTCCTGAATGATCACACTAAAAAAATACAGGTGCTCAATAGAACTCAGAAAGTCTTCTTTTATATATATATATATTACCACTTCAATAAAAATAATCAGTTCATCACTTTCCTGGGTGTGATTATTATCTGTTTACTTGATGATGTCCTTGTTGCTGAGCAAAACCAATAAAGACAGTCCCTGCCTCATGTAGAATACAGTCTCCAAGTCAAAATTCACACCTACATTGAGTGACTGTGAAGTAACGTTAGGAATTAATTTGGCTCCATGTGGTTTAGAGGTAGCTTGCTTCTAGGCGTATATGGTCCCCATTACTGTAAACCCGCCACACTCTTTAATGTATTACACAACACCTCTGTGAGGTCAGGCACTATTACTGAGGCTCACAGCAAGGAGACTTGCCCACACGTTACACATAAAGCCTGTAGCAGAGGTGGGTGGATGTTGAACCCAAGTGTCAGGTTTGCAGCCTAAGCACTGAGCTGACCCAAGCTATAGCAATGCACTGAGTTAACAGCCCAATTCCTTATCCCAACAACTATTAATCCCTAAGGTCTAGATTCAAAGTCCTTGAAGTCAACATGAATCATTCTACTGACTTCAAGAGCTTTGGCTCAAGTCCTAGGAGAAAGCGAGTAACCTGGAGAGGTAAGGAATGCAGGGTTGTTTGTCACAGAATCATAGAACTACAAAAGTTTTTTTTTCTTCTGCTGATAATAGCTCACCTAATAGCTCACCTTAATGCATTACCCTCGTTACAGTTGGTATGGCAACACCCATTTTTTCATGTTCTCTGTGTATATATATTTTCCTACTGTATCTTCCACTGCATGCATCCGATGAAGTGGGTTTTAGCCCACAAAAGCTTATGCTCAAATAAATTTGTTAGAACTGGAAGGGACCTCGAGAGGTCATCTCGTCCAGTCCCCTGCACTCATGTCAGGACTAAGTATTATCTAGACCAGCCCTGACAGATGTTTGTCTAACCTGCTCTTTAAAATCTCCAATGATGGAGATTCCACAACCTCCCTTGGCAATTTATTCCAGTGTTTAACCACCCTGACAGTTAGGAAGTTTTTCCTAATGTCCAACCTAAACCTCCCTTGCTGCAATTTAAGTCCATTGCTTCTTGTCCTATCTTCAGAGGTTAAGAAGAACAATTTTTCTCTGTCCTCCTCGTAACAACCTTTTACGTACTTGAAAACTGCTACCATGTCCCACCTCTGTCTTCTCTTCTCCAGATGAAACAAATCCAGTGATGCACAATATTTAATTTCCTTGGGACTGCATTGCTTGGGAGTTGATACATTTTATTCTCTTCATCAGGCGTTTTAAGTACACGCACAGATCTCTCCCACAGCACTCACTGTATCGGAAATCAAAGTGTGTATGAGCACAGGTCTGACTCGGGGCATATAGGCCTGTAGATAGGTTCAAGAGGCCAGCCAGGATGTCCTTATAAAATAATGGTACAACAGTGATACTCAGACAAAGCTCGGGAGCCGCAAGGAGCTCTTTAATGTGTCTCTGCAGCAGATGATATTAAAACACCCTCTGCTTTAATTATTAACCAATATTAACCAATCAGAATTTTTTACTATGTCGTTAACCATTTGTAGGACACTTGGTCCGTCTAGAGCAACTACTGTGGTTCTTTTGGGTAATGTTGATCATGAATTTGGCTCCTGAACTATAATAGTCAGGACAGGCCTTCTGGAGGGACAGGCAGACCACAAGCCGCTTCTGGTCCCGCTAGGTGTCCTCTGATTGACTGCAGGAAAGGATAAGAAGCAAATATACTAAAATTGGAAGGCAGGCTTCTTTGCATATTGTGCTTGGAGCGTACTAGAAATGAGAGTAATAGTACTACACAATAAAATGTAGCTCTTGCAACATTACTCTTGCAAAGCATGGAAGGGAACTGCAATAATTGTGCTATTCCTCCCTGAGCCAAACCCCTGCTTTAAAGTATATCTTCAAGGTTTCCTGTACCTTGATGGAAGACCTGCCCCCCCCCCCCCCCATAGCTGATTTTGCTGGCCCCCTGTTTTCATGGTACAGTATAGTTTTGTTTTTATAACAAGTAGTTTTGTTTTTATAACAAGGGCGGTGGGTAGGGTTGCTACCTCTGAGGTACAAAAAACCAGGACATCCGGGAAGATCCTGATCCCATAACACTGGACACCTGGCAGTGTGTACTGAGCAGCGTTACAAATTTCCCAGGACAAGTACCTCCAAAAAGGAACGATCCTGGGAAAAACGTGAATGGGAGGCAACCTTAGTGGTGCTCAAATTTCCAGGTCCAAGCTACGCCCCATAAGAGAGCCAGGTAAGGTGGGGAAACAGTCAGAGTCCTTTACCCTGCCCCCAGGTGGCTAATGTGAATGCTATTATTAATGTATTAATTTATTATTATTAAATGCTGCATTAGGCTTTTGATGAGGGCGACTGGGAGGAACGAATCAGCAAGTCAGGACTACTTCTCTGAGCTGTGTCGGGGGGGACTTGCTGCATGACCTTGGTGGGGGGCAGTGGTTTCACACACCCCTCCCACCCATGCCTTAGAGTCCCCCCCCCCCCCCCACTGGGCTCCATTAACCAGCTCATGTTTGCCAAGTGCTGGGAGGGGAAACGCAAAGTGTCTTATACAAAAGGGGCACTTTTCAGGTTGGGGTGGGGGGGTTACACAGGGAGATTTTGGGGGGAGGGAGGGTTGTACGGGGGGGGTCCCTGCGCCCCCTCGAGGCCGCGGCCCGCTCTGCAGCCTGCGGGATGCGGCAAAGGCCTTTGCATAAATTATGTTCATGACGCAGCAGCTAAAAAAACCCAAGTAACCAAAAAATCCCCCCCACCCCTCCAAACGGGGGCCCGGGGCTGGGGCGGCTGCAAGCGGGGGAGGCCCGGTGCAGAGCCCCGGGGGTCTCGGTGCAAGGGCTGGGCTGGGCAGGCGGAGGGGGGGCTGCCGCCTCCTTCCCCCCACCCCCCCTTTGTGTGCAGCAGCCTCCGCTCCGCTGCTGTGAGATGAATTGTTAATTATTCCCAGCAAAAAAGCGGCTCGGAGCCCCGGCCCGAGCGGGGGGCGAGCGGGTGCCGGCGCGGTGAGTGCGGGGCCCGGGAGAGGGGGTGCGGTGGGGCCGCTGCGGGGCGGGCAGGGGGGGCGGGGGGGACCCGGTTCGGTGAATATGCAATGGTCTTAATTAGCATAATTTATATATTTATGATAAAGAGAAAAACAGGGGCCGGGGCCGCTGCGAGCGGGGGAGACGGGGCCGGGGGAGCCCGGGGATCGGGGGAGACGGGGCCGCGGGAGCCCGGGGACACTGGGTCGTGGGGAGACGGGGATTGAGGGACCTGGGGGTGGGGGGAAGACAGAGGAGCCGGGGTTAAGGGGAGCTCCGGGGGTCGGGGAGATCTGGAGGAGCCAGGGAGTGGGGGGAGAGCCCGGGAGGCTGGGGAGAGCCCGGAGTTGGGATCGGGGCCCCCCGGGGTCGGGAGCTGGGGGGGTTCGGGGGTGGGGGGGAGCCCCATGGATCGGAGCGACCCCGGGGGTCGGGCGCTGAGGGGACCCGGAGATCGGAGGAGCCAGAGGCTGGGGGTGTCGGGGACTTGGGGAGCCGGGGTCAGGGGGAGCCCCGGGGGCTGGGGGTACCGCGGGATCGGAGG
>NC_048313.1:17813354-17893248 GCF_013100865.1 Trachemys scripta elegans | reverse complement strand
GGGGGCTGGGGGGACCCGGGGATCGGAGGCGCCAGGGGCTGGGGGCGCCCCGGGGATCGGGGGCTGGGGGGACCCGGGGATCGGAGGAGCCGGGGGCTGGGGGCGCCCCGGGGATCGGGGGCTGGGGGGACCCGGGGATCGGAGGAGCCGGGGGCTGGGGGATAGCGGGGAAGGGATCAAGGTAGGAGCGGCCCGAATCGGGCAGCGGGGGCCGGGCAGTGCCCGCCCCGGGGGGCGCTGTGCTGTAGGCGGCGAGCGCACGGCGGGGCCTGGGGAGGTCTGAGGCTGCATTGGGGGCTGCGGAGGCACCGGCCTGGGGGAGCAGCTGCCGGGGCCGGGCCATGGGGCTGAGCTGCCGGATTGGGAGGGAGACGCGGTGCGGGGGCTTCTCCTCCCTGCCGGGCTCTGGCACATGCCTGGCTAGGTGGGGTGGGGCTGCCCCCTGCACTTGGTCCCAGGAGCCCCCCTGCGCTGGGTGCTGGACCCCCCTGGGTGGCTGGGGAGGGGCCGCCCCTGAGGTTGAGGAATATGTTACTGGGGCTAATTGCTACAAACTGAGGGGTTTGTATTATCTCTGTCCAGGACCCCCCCTTAAGCATTCCCTGAGCTAGGTGCCCCTGCAGGGAGAGGGGCTCAGAGGCAGAGAGAAGTGCCTCCCAGGGAAGTGCCGCTATGCCTAACTCTGCCGCTGCCATGCTGGTGACCTTCGGCAAGTCAGGTCACCTCCCTGCCTCCGTTTCCCCGTCTGTAAAATGGGCACAAATGATACTGACCTCCTTTGTAAAGCACTTTGAGGTCTCCTGATGAAAAGCGCTAGATGAAAGGTGGGTATTATTGCTATTGCTAATTCGCACCAGAGCAATGGAGGATAATGGTGAATTTGACGGCACCCTGAATAGCGGTGGTCGGTACAACAGACACCCCAGTAGCTAAATACGTGGTTTTTCACTGGGGCCTTTAGGCATTACTCCAATACAAATAAATATGAATTACCAAAGGGAACGAAAACAAAAGATTCTGGAGTTTTATATATTATATAAAATATACGCCACATTTTTACTTTGAAGGTACATTTCTTTGCAGTAATTGTAGCCACAAGTTCCCTTAATCAGCAGTTCCGGGGGGGGGAGGAAGGGAGAGGGTGTCCTGCTTTGAGCAGGGGGTTGGACTAGATGACCTCCTGAGGTCCCTTCCACCCCTGATATTCTATGATTTTCTTAAGGCTGCATTGGCCGGGCTTTGTATAAGGAAAGAGGTGAGCTCCATGTTCTCGTCCCCTCAAGATGCCAACCTGGTACAGCCAGCGCTTCTAATGGTAACGATTGTACTTGCTTGTGACAGGGTATTAGGACGCAGGCTGCCCTTCCCCCATAGACGGCACTGACATGTTAGAGATGGAAAGAAGGAGCAGGCTGACCCAGTGGCGGATTGAGTAAACGGACTTCTTTATTCCGTTACTTGTTCCCCTCGACCCAGTTGTCGAGTAAGCCCCAAGTTAATCACGTCACACTCGTTTATCTAAATTAATCTGTAAATGCTCACATTTACTACAAAGCCCCCCAAAACCCTTATTTAATAATATGAACGCCCATATAATGAATATTAATAGCTATATACTGAATATAATTATACCCGCCCCTGTTTACTGTTTACAGCATTAAGCATATGCTATCGACATTTTTACCTTGAAGGTACATTTCTTTGCAGTAATTGTAGCCACAAGTTCCCTTACTCAGCAGTTCCCAGGGGAGGGAGGAAGTGAGAGGGTGACCAGACAGCAAGTGTGAAATCGGGACAGGGGGTGGGGGGTAATAGGAGCCTATATAAGAAAAAGACCCCCAAATTGGGACTGTCCCTGTAAAATCGGGACATCTGGTCATCCTAGAGGGGCCATGACCCCGAGCTGGGAGAGGAAGGGAGAGGGGAGATAACACTTCTTCACACAAAGGGGATCCTTCAGACAACCATGTTCCTTATGCAGCTGCAACGCTTATCTATCCTTAACATGCAGAAGGGAAGGGAAAAGAATGGTAACTTCATCAAGCGAAGAAACAGTGCTTGTCTGTGCCTCACTCCCTATTACCATGATAGCGGCTACCCAGGTCTTTACTTAACCCTGACATACCCCAGCATTATATATTAAAGGCTTTAAATACTAATAGACCTTGACCAGGAAACACCTGTTGAGACAGATGTCCTGACAGCTCCCTGCCAGTGGGGGGCAATCAGAAGCAT
Organism: Trachemys scripta elegans; assembly: GCF_013100865.1. Classification (NCBI taxonomy): domain Eukaryota; kingdom Metazoa; phylum Chordata; order Testudines; family Emydidae; genus Trachemys; species Trachemys scripta. The sequence continues at coordinate 17,891,013 of NC_048313.1, read as the reverse complement.
GGAAATGCCCGGGAATATTTTATTTGACACACTCAGCAGTGTGACCTCCCATCCCAGGCTCCAAGGAGCTGGCTTTATTCTCTGCCTCACTTTTTGCAGTAAATGTTTTTGTGCATGAAATATTAAGAAGCAACCAGTCGATTTTTCTCACGCATCACAAATACGCACGTGGTGGTAGTAGTTATACCACCTTTACTGAATAGGCGTTGGTTGGGGAGTGAATGTTAGGTGTCTGCAATATTACTCCAGTGCCACCCTGTTGGAAAGCTGCAAGAGGTGCATTTTTTTAGGTTAGGCTTGCTTGGTAGGTGACATATTTTTATGTTTGCAGGACCTACCGGGAACAATATTACAAACTTCCTTCACAACTGCTAGACTGAGTTTATGGTTAATGTACTAGACTGGGATTCAGGAGATCTGAGTTCAGTGCCTGGCCATAGGCTTCTCATCTGACCTTGGGCGATTCACTTAATCTCTCAATACCCTATCAGTAAAACAAAGATAGTAATACTTCCCTCCCACTTAGGAGCAAATAATGTATGTGCAGTCCGGAGATACTTGTAAACAAATAAATACGGCTTCCAAGACCGCACTGACCGAATTCAGGAAGATGTCAAGCAAACATATTATTTGCATTTGTATTACAGTAGAACCTTTGTGCTGGGTGCCGGACAAACCCATAGGGAGAGAGTTTTTGCCCTGAAGAGCTTACAGTCAAAATAGACGAAGGGTAGGAGGGAAAAGAAAGTCACAGGGCGATTAAGTAATTTGCCCCAGGTCATCCAGCAGGTCGATGACAGAGCTAGGAACAGATCTCCTAATCCAGTGGGTCGCACTGTCTCTCTAATAGAGCATCGTCCTTATTTCGAAGGTTGCAGCGATTGTAACAAGTGAAAAGCAGGGAAAACAAAAGTTTATTTTAAAGGTTCTAAGAAGGTTTGGCAAATAACTGAGAGTTAAACCCAGAAATTGGCAGACGTTATTGGGTCACCTCTGGCTTCTTTTTATTTTTAACGTATTTAGTAAAATGTTCTGGATGCAGACACAAGCTCCCTGTTCGTTACTCACTGCTCTACTTGCCTTGAAATGGGAAGGGCAAGTGTTTTGGTAAATGGATTGGCAGGTTGTCTCTGGCTTTCCTTGACGTCCCTTGGAGTCTGCCCATGTGCAGTCGACTGCAGAATCAGGGCTAAAAAACTGCCAACAAACTGCTGGCAAATGCAAGTGACCTCTAGTTCCTCTGCACAGATGCCAGCAAGTATGTCAACGTAAAATGAGGCATTCTTGCGGGTGGGGGGGGGAAGCTCTTTAAAGTTTGCAGAAGCTGCACGTGCTTTGCAGACATGAATTCCCTCTTGTGATTTCTTCACTCCTGAAACTCAGCTCGAAGCCGCGGTTCATTACAGGCAGCCCTACGGCCCACAGCTATTTGTCTCAAAGTACATTTAACAGTAACCAATTTGTAATTCGTTCTGCTGACGAAACTGTCATATTAGGTCAGCCGAGCAGCCTGATCTGATGACAGCCCACTTTATAGCAGCCCAGTACAGATTTTCATAGATTTAAGGTAGCGTTGGAGCGGCTGTCCTTTATGTGTCACAAATTAATTTTCATTGATTTGGCCAGTGGAGTTAGCTGGCCCAGCCCAGCCCTGACACAAGCTTTCCAGGAAAGGGGCTCACCCCTCTTGTAGGAGATAGTAACGGAGAGCCTTGGGGAGTTGCCATATGCTGCAAAGTTATCCCGGTGGCAGAAATCTCTGTCTTCGAAGATAGTATCTTAGTGTAGCCGTGTTAGTCTGTATCCACAAAAACAACGAGGAGTCCGGTGGCACCTTAAAGGCTAACAGATTTATTTGGGCATAAGCTTTTGTGGGTAAAATCCCCAGTTCTTCAGATGCAGGGAATCCAACTCTGATCAGAGGCTGTCTTTGGTTTTTCATTTCCCCCTCCCGCCCCCCCCAAAATCTTTAGGAGTTTAAAAATGGCCATAAAACTTCACTCAGAAATGTGCCAAGCAGGGCGCATTCCCTGGGGAGCAAATGCACATTTTCAGAAGCATTGGTTTGGCCGTTTTTAAGTTCCCAAGCATGGAACTGAAGTCCCCTCCCCCCCATTATATAAAGTGGATTTTGGTCGTGGTTTTATTTTTGCCTTCAGAAAGGGGAATCCAGTTTTGTTTCAGCAAACAGTTGGGGGCTGCTCTATAATGGTCACTTGTAGAACAGTTGCGCCATATAGCTGAAGCTCAGTTACATTAAGACCACTTTGCACTGTTCTGGTGCAAATGGGGATTTCAAATGAGCATACGTTACATTGACTTGCACTTTCCGGCCTCCTTGGAGAGCCACGGTGATGGGAAGGGGCATTACTGTAAATGAGAATCAAGCCATCCCGGTTGCTCTGGGAATAAGTCTGGTGCTACATTAAGGGATGAGTATGGGTGCTGGAAGTTTGCCCTGCCGCCATGCCTAGATGCGTGTGTATGTTTCTTGCCTCACGAGTAAACATGGTTTCGAGTCGAGTTAGGCAACATGCTGCAGAGAAAAGGACCAGCATCCTGTCCACTTGTCATATGCTGTTCCTGGCCCTGCCACTGGCCCGCTGTGTGACCATGGGCAAGTCACGTCACCGCCCCCCTACCTCAGTTTTCCCATCTGTAAAATGGAAATAATGATATTGACTGCCTCTGTGAAGTGGAGCACTACTGATGAAAAGTGCTGTATATTATTATTGTTTTATTATATTAGAGTGAGGCTGGAAAGGATTAATTGGACAAGTACCCAAAATGTGATTTCAGTGGGAGCTAGGGTGTCTAAATACCTCTGAGAATCTCAGCCGAAGTGCAGAAGTCACTTTTTAAAAATGGGACTTGTGCTCCTAAATGACTTAGGAACTTTGGAAATTGTTGCCCATAATCCCCATTTATATGACAGACTGTAACTGACGTGAGCATCTGCCTTGGAGCAAGATTGGCTTGTTTATTTTTATGACTATCTCCTCCCAAGATAGAATTACACTAAACTGGGATTTAAGACTGAGGTGCTTTTCATTTTCTACCTGGACACTGCTTCAGACTGTAAGAAGCAATGTGTGATTCAGCCATACTAAAAGGGGGCCTTTCCTCTAGGGGTCTGATGCTGTAATTGAATCTGTCTCTCTGGGGACCTGATTCCAGGATCAGAGCCTAGATCAGAACCGTAGGAAGACTGGGTGAGTGGACTGAAAAGGAGTCCAGGGTTTGTGTGCTCCTGAGGTCTAGTGTTCTTTCTGCCAGTGATTCATTGTGTGATGCTAGACAAGTTACACCTTCTGCCTCAGTTTCCCCTTCAGTAAAATATGGTTGGTAATATTTGCCTTCCCCCGAGAAGGTTGTGAGGCTAATTGTAAAGTGCTTTGAGATTCTTAGAGGAAAAGGTTTGGTCGAAATGCAAACAAAGGTTTGGGGGTTTTGGGGGGGGGGGAGGCCGTTGAGGGGAGGAATTAATTACAAAACCAGGTTGAAATGTCCGTAATATTCTGAAAACAAATATGAACGGAAAAGAGGCAGATTAAACGTGAGGCACAACATTTGTGCTTGGACCCATGTGATGATGAATGGCTTTTTATGATTAAATGCAGGTTTTAATTAAATTAAATCGCAGTTTAGACCTTTACGTGGCTTCATTGGAAAAGAAAATGTTTGTGGTCTCTCTGAGTTCAAGTTTGTCCATTTAATTGATCTTTCAAGAGATATAAATGTAACCAGTCTGGAAGATACAACAATCTCTGCAGACCACTTAAACAGTGAGAATAAAGGCCTGTCTGCAGGGAGAAATTGACCAGAATAGCTGTTGTGAAATAAATTACTCTACAAAAGCAGTTCTGGTCAGTTTCCTCATGTAGACAAGCATTTAGTCACATACAAGTGAAATAACCTTTAACTCCATGCATTTTGTGTGGAATGGCTTTACAAATTGGGAACACTACAAAAATGAGAGGCGGATTTTCATTTGGCATGAATCAGCATAACGCTAATGAAGTCCGTGAAACAATGTCGCTTTGCACCAGCCCTAATATGAGCCTGAGTGACTGCGAAATTGCTTTATGAGCTCGATGCTGCAAGATACTGAGCACTTTGGTCCCAATCTATCAGAGCTCTTCAGCACATGCTTCACTTTAAGCATATGAAATCACCCGCCTTGCTCGATGTTAAAACCATGTGACTTTCTTAAGTGTTTTGCTATGGGGACCAGAGTGCACGATCGAACCCTTAACTCTGGATGGCAGAAGTGAGAGGCCCAGCAGTCTCAAAGCTTCTAATGCCTTATGTTTTATTCTCCTCTAGTGCTATTAACCACTGGTGCAGATATCAGCACTGTAATTTTACCCTTTTGTAAGGGGTAACCTCTTTCCCTAGCCCCCTTAATACCGAGCCACAGTGCATTGCTGCTGTCCATTTTCCATTCAGTGTGTGCATGCTATAACCCACAGTTGTACTTAGGATACACTCCCCGATGGGTTAGCACTGGTGTAACGGGACAGGAAGTGGTGGTCAGCAATGGGGTAACCAGAGCCTTGCCTTGGCCTAGTGAAGTGGTGTAGTGTCCCAGAAGGTTGGGGCTAGTTGCCTTACAGTAGAACCCAGGGACCATTTCAGATTGGTAGGGAAGACGGTTCAGATTCTCCATGCCTCAGTTTCTCCATCTGTAAAATGGGGATGATGGTGCTGACTTCCTTTGTAAAGTGCTTTGAAAGTTACGGACGACAAGAACTCTTATTATCATTAGTTATTATTCCCTTTGCTTGCAGGCTCATGGGCCCCTCCCGGTGGAGTCCAAACTTGCTCCCATCAAATCAATGGGAACTTTGTCATTACCTCCAACAGAAACAGAATTCAGTTGGTAATATTGGTATTTCTGCGGCACTCCCCACTTTAGTACCTGAGCATATAACACACCTCAGTGCAGGAGCCCTCACCGTACTCCGATGAGGATGGGCATTCATTTTTCAAAGGTATTTAAGGCACCTAAAGATGCAGATAGGTGCTTAGTGGGATTTCTAAAAGGCTCATAGCACGTTACTCCTCTAATTTCCATTGATTTCTCTGGGAGTTGAGGACCCAATCTGCTTTGGTGTTTTTGAAGACAACGCTAGGTACCTATCTGTGTCCGTAGATCATAGAATCATAGAATATCAGGGTTGGAAGGGACCTCAGGAGGTCATCTAGTCCAACCCCCTGCTCACAGCAGGACCAATCCCCAACTAAATCATCCTAGCCAGGGCTTTGTCAAGCCTGACCTTAAAAACTTCTAAGGAAGGAGATTCCACCACTAACCCATTCCAGTGCTTCACCACCCTCCTAGTGAAATAGTGTTTCCTAATATCCAACCTAGACCTCCCCCACTGCAACTTGAGACCATTGCTCCTTGTTCTGTCATCTGCCACCACTGAGAACAGCCGAGCTCCATCCTCTTTGGAACCCTCCTTCAGGTAGTTGACAACAGCTATCAAATCCCCCCTCATTCTTCTCTTCTGCAGACTAAATACTCCCAGTTCCCTCAGCCTCTCCTCATAAATCATGTGCTCCAGACCCCTAATCATTTTTGTTGCCCTCCGCTGGACTCCTTCCAATTTTTCCACATCCTTCTTGTAGTGTGGGGCCCAAAACTGGACACAGTACTCCAGATAAGGCCTCACCAATGCCGAATAGAGAGCATAAATACCTTTGAAAATCTGGCTCTTCGGGCTTCTCACCTGTGGCATGTTTGTTCAAAGTGAGATTCCCACTGGAATGGGATCCAGGCAGTCACATCTCTGACTCATCAGCACTAGTAATTAACACAACAGTTATATTCACAGTGAAAACTGGAGTGTCGTAAATCATCTTCTCCCTCTCTTTTCCAATTCTTTTTTATTATTAGTAGTAGTAGTATTATTAGTTTGTACATTTCATTTCCTCGTCACCATCTGTTGTGAAATGGCGGTTTTCGTGCTGCGTGCACTTAACACCACCATCTGGGCAAATGATTTGTCCCATTAATTGCAAAAATGTGCGAAGAAGCAAACTGAAATGGTACGACACACTCGCGGAACGTCTGCTAAACGAGAGCCAGCCCGCGAGGAAATCCAAGCCACGCCACAGAACTGCATTGAGCTTGACATTATGAAATGTCTGTTTAATCGTCCATCACGCTAATTGGTCTCTTTGCATAGCACTGAGAGAGAGCTCGGCTTCTCTTCTCTGCCCATTATTTGACTCTGCCGCAGTGGGAAGGCCTGAAAAGATCTAAGTATCCTGCTCTGATAAATACAGTAGCTAGAACCTGATTAGTGTGTCCTGTTCAGTCTTGTTAGAATATACCTGCGATTCTGAAAAGTGTCTCTTCAGCTTGTTTTGTTGCTGTAGATCTGTGCAGAGATAAACTTCCTATAAGCCACAAGTATGTTTCCCATCTCACGGTGCTCTTTGCTGCAGTTTTTAGTGTTACTTTGATCAGCAAAACTCCAAGGCTCTGTTGAAAGATGCTTTTTTTTTAATACTCTGCAAACTTTGAAGACGGCGTCTTGCACTAAACTTCATTCGAATGTACACAAAGGCCATTTTATACCTCTCTGGCAGTGCAAAGGCGCCGTAAAGTGTATGTAACTGTAAAAGATTATGCTGTTTTTTAAACACTCCATTATGCCTATGGGCCTCCTTGGGAAAGCGCATGGGATCTTGTTTGTTTTTTCACCGTTTCCTGGAGACGTTCCTAAAATGCACAAACAGGAGGGATGTGACTGGGGAGCAGATGAATACCCTTGGGAGGACCAAGGGAGCTGGGGCATTTTCAGCACCGAGCCTTCTTATTTTGCAGCCTAGCGAGTGAAATCATAGAAGCTGATCACGCTGAAGAATTTGCCCAGCTCCGTATGGGAGGCAAGTGCACAAAACCCTCCCGTCTCTTCCCAATATTGTGCTTTGCCCAAAGCCGAAAAGCAAATGAGTACCCAGCATTAGAACTCAGAATTTCCTGGGTTCTGCTCTTGTGATTTTTCTAGCAGTCCAACTAATAACTGCTCAGTCCCATCTCCTGCCAAGAATGACACTCACTCAGTCACTAGAGAGTGTGTTTGGAATTATACCTTTCCTTAAACAGCTGTTCCTGGCGTGAGCGTTCACTGCAAAGGAAAGTTGCAATGGAGCACAGATGTCTGCTTATTTTTTAAATACGCCCTGGCTTTTTAGGACTATGGCCACTGAATATCAAACAGTCTCCCCGTGGGTGCCCAGCCCCGCCTCGATTTTGACCATTTTTGATGTATTTTTAAAAATATAACGATCTTACATTTTGGAACGAAAAGTCGTTTTGACAGTTCCAGAACTTTATAGTCCAGGGGAAAAATTTGTCGAGACTGGCCTCCCTTTCCCGGGAAAAGCTTTGGCTTCATTCAATGGGCAATTTCCGATGAAAACGTTTTCCATCAAAAAATTCCCCATCAGCTTTACTGCGCTGTGAGAGACACAACACCTGGCTCTTGATGGCAGACTCCCAGTGAGGGTGCAATGCATGAAGGAAGGTTCCCCAGGAATCAGCAGCTGCATTTCTCTGAGGGGTTGTCTACACTGATATAATTTCCAGCTCCGGCAGACATACCTGCGCTAGCTCTGATCAAGGCAGTGAGCTAACAATAGCAGTGTAGCTGCGGCTGGAAATGGGCTAGCCACTCAAAGTGCATACCTAGGATTTCAGATGGGATTGCACGCAGGGCAGCTAGCCCCTCCCACCGCCCATGCAGGTGTGCTATGCTGAATGCTATTTTCCGTCTGCTAGCTAGATCGGAGCTAGCGTGGGTGCCTCTGCCCAAGCTACAAGTTACGCCTCCAGCTGCAGTGTAGACGCACAATAAGGGTCAGTCTGCACACCCGGTTTTTTACCGATTTAACTATATCGGTTTAGAAACCGATGTAGTTAAAGCAGTAAAACCCTTTAGCGTGGACACAGTTACGCCCGCTGGCACAAAGGTGCTTAAAAGGGCTTGTTCACACAGAAAAATGGTGTTGCTTTATACAGGTGTAATTAAAGTGGTACAACCCCCTTAATGTACATGCAGTTCTACAAGTATAAATGTGCTTCTACCAGTATAGTTGGTTCCCACGTGGGAAGGAAACCAGGAGGCCAGTACAAAAGCTCTGCCGGATAGCTATATTGGCAAAGCCTGCTGGATGCAGCTTAAACCGGCAAAAGGACACTTGAAACATAAACTATACCAGCAGAAGGACATTTACAGAGATGAGCTGCGTTTTACACGGGGATTGCTTGTATAGCTTTCAGCGTGGTAGCCGTCTTAGTCTGTATCAGCAAAAACAACGAGGCGTCCTTGTGGCACCTTAGAGACTAACAAATGTATTTGGGCATAAGCTTTCATGGGCTAGAACCCACTTCATCAGATGCATGGAGTGGAAAAAAAACCAGTAGGCAGGTGTATATACACAGTGCATGAAAAGATGGGAGTTGCCTTACCAATTGGGGGGGTCAGTGCTAACGAGGCAATTCCATTCAAGTGGAAGTGGGCTGTTCTCAACAGTAGAATACCAAGGGAGGAAAAATCACTTTTGTAGTGGTAATGAGGCCAATGTAAACCAGGGTGGGCCATTTCAAACAACTGACAAGAAGGTATGAGGAAATTAGTTTTTGTTGTGACCCAGCCACTCCCAGTCTTTATTCAGGCCTAATTTGATGGTGTCCAGTTTGCAAATAAATTCCAGTTCTGCAGTTTCTTGTTGGAGTCTGGTTTTGTAGTTTTTTTGTTGAAGAATGACCACTTTTAAGTGTGGTATTGAGTGACCGGGGAGACTGAAGTGTTCTCTGACTGGTTCTTTGGATGTTACAATTCTCGACATCTAATTTGTGTCCATTTATTCTTTTGCCTAGAGACTGTCCGGTTTGGCCATTGTACATGGCCAATGTACATGTATAGCTGTGTCGGTTAGGAGTGTGAATTTTTAAGCCGGCAAAGCTCTGTAGTGTAGACCTGTCTGGGGAATAGGTTATACATACCAGTATATTAATCAATTAAAAAAAATAACCCCCTTAAATGAAGTTGTTAAATCAGTATGAACACTGTGCGTAGAGCAGACCGAAGGTAAAATGACAGGAGTAAGTTTTACAGGTGTAACCATCTTTATATTATTATTATTATTATTATTATTTTAGGTATTTTTTATGTATTTTATGTATAGCACCTAGAAACCTCAGTCTTAGCCCTGGACTCCATTGTGCAAGGTGCTGTACAAACACAGAAGGAAAAAAAGACAGGCTCTGCCCCAAAAGAGTAGACGATCACCAGTCTAACCGGATCCAGACCAAGGGATGATACTGATTTAACACTGTTGGTGTACAATCATGCCCCAACTCTAAGCAGGGAAAACTTTATGACTGTATGTACACCAGGCTGAAGTATTGTGGATGGGATTTTTAAAGGCCTTCAGCATTGGATGGACCCTATTCTAATTGAAGTCAGTAGGAAAATTCTCAGTGGGAGCAGGTTGGGTGAAAATTTCCCCTCTCTGCTGCGTAGGTTGATGAGGTGATACAACATTTCAGGCTGCTTTTCGAAGGTATTTAACAGAAACCCTCTATAACTAAAATATATGCCTGTGCAAACAGCGAACACCCCAGCTTACAACATCCTCAACCCTTTTATTTTTAGATAGATGGATAGATACAGCTGTTCCTGCCGAATTTGTTCAGAAACAGCTTGTTAATTGGTCTCTCTACGCAGCAGCCTTGGTATCGCTCATTGCTGTTTATTCACGTCCTGTGTTTGCAAAGCTGGAAGATTTTACTGCAGATTTAATTATGCCTGTATGCGAAAGAAGTCTCTGTCAAACCGTGTTATTTAATAGCACAGCAGCAACAGAGAAAGCAGGTACAAGGCTTGTCTTGGGTCTTGTCCGTAGGAGAAAGTTGAATCTTTTTAACAAAAGGGGTGAATTTCAATCACTTTGGTGATGCCGGTGCAAACCCCGGTATGGACTGTGATTTTTGGTTGAAAACGGGCTTATTTAGCTTAAAACAATAAGGAGTTTAGACGAAACTGTTAAACTGGACACTCTGATTTCGCTTTCTAACTAACCAGTTCGAATTTGCGTGTAGACAAGGCCTGATAAAAATAATCTGTCCAGTGGACATTTTCTCTGCCTTCCTACCTCCTGGGACAAACCAAATTCAACCCTGGTATAAACAGGCTGAGTTTCCATTGATTAGCATGAGAACTGTGCTGAGTTATTCTGTACAGGACTGAATTTGGGCCGATGCCTTTAAAAACATTGCAGCTTTATTTATGAAACCTGCTTTCTAATTGACGGGGGGGCCGATGCTGCCCCCCTACTCCAGTCTCTGTATGCCTTTCCGGCAGCGTGGAGGGGTTGTGAATGAGCCACAAAGGGCAGTGGAGAATTCCCCCAGCAAAGAGCTGACATGTGCATAATTGTGCTGACCTCCTCTTACCAGCTCAGGTGCAGGAGACAGAAAGGAGAAGGAGCCATAATGCTCAGTGCTAAGGGGATCCTGGGCGGCGGTACCACCTGAGAAAGACTGCTCGAGGATAGAACAGCCCTGGGGCTGCTCTAACTTATCCAGAGAGTCCTTTTGTGGGGTCAACGGTTATTTATGATTTGCATTATAGTAGCACCTGGAAACCGCAGGTGAGATAGTGACCTCATTGTGGTAGGCTTTGTAAAGTTCCTGCCCCAAAGAGCTTACGGTCTCCTCCCAGAGACACACAGCAGGTCTTACCACTGCCAGGAGACCAGCAACCCAGTCAGTAACCACCACCCTGTCCAGCTCACAGATCATCCCTTCCCGGTGGAATGACTGGCCATTCGGTTCATCTCGTCTCTTTGTCACAGGAGGTTTTGCAGCTTTAGTTCTCTGCTTTTTCTTCCCACCGGCACATCCCTGGCGCAACAAGTGTCCCTCGCTCCAACTTTTCCTGCCGGTTGCTGTGCTCCGGCTGTAGGAGAACTAATTAACTATTATTAACGCCACATGCGTAGAAGAGCTACCTGATGGCCCCTGACTCTGTTCTCTGTTGCACTGGAATAAATTGTTAATTAAAGCATGCCCCGGCATCCCATGGCGTTTGGCTACTCTGAAGTCAAAGCGGGATTTAAAAACTTTTATCAGATATTACAGATCGGTCACTGGGCTGATCTCAATCAGTTCACTCACTCAGGCAGCAGAGTCTAAACCTATTAAAAGCTACCGAGCGTAGCGGAGAAGATGGCACTAGTTCTGGGCAGCGCCTCCTGGGATCTGTTTGAATGTTTAGGTTGAGATTGGCAAAGCCAACTAGGGGGATAGTTTTAAAGGGAGCTGGGCAGCTAAATTCCCAGTTTAGTGTGGTAGTGTCCCTTTAAATCGCTTGTGAGCCTTCTAATGGCGCTCACTGGGTTTTATGTTTCAGAAGCCAACAGACTACTGCCAGCAGCGGGTATATGTGTATCCGTTGCTTGTTGTATATAGTTAGTAAATAGTTACTCGGACTCTGCTGTGTTTCTGTGAGGTTCCTTCCTGGTACATTTGTTGTGTAAAGAGTGAAGGACGCAGTAATTTCACACACACTTTAAAGGGATACTACCCAGTTACTACACACTGATTATTGTATCGGTGTCATTTTGGCCTCAGTGATGTTAATGGGGCCAGGATTTCATCCTATATTATTAAAACGTCAGTGCACATCATCGTAACATGCACACCCAACATCTGCTCCATGGTCCCAGTGCTAATCTTTAAAGCCACCTGCCGAACAGCTGTTCAGTGGGCCCTACCGATCAGCTCTCCCTTTCCCCCCAGCACTTCCCGCCCGCCGCCGATCATCAGTGGTGGGCTGGAAGCGCTTGGGAGGAGTGAGGGTAGGAAGAGGCGGAGCGAAGGCAGGGCCTGCTCAGGAAAGGGGTGAGGCCTCGAGGGGAAGAGGCGAGCGAGGGTGACGCTTTGGGGGAATGGGTGGAGTGGGAGCAGGGCCTCAGGGTGGAGCACCCCCAGGAAAAGCTGAAAGTCAGTGTCTGTGCTGTCTTGGACCGTCGTAAAGGGATCTTGATTTTCAGAGAGCACTGAAGGCCCCACAGGCCCTTTTTAGGTCTCTCATGTTGGGCCCCCAGGGGAAAAAAACACTAGTCAATTTTGAAAATCGCAGCCAATGAGAATTCTTTGCTTTAGTCATAATTCATAATGGGTAAAGGTTTAGAAAACATGACCTATGAGGAAAGATTGAAAAAATTGGGTCTCTTTAGTCTTGTTTAGAAGAGAAGACTGAGAGGGGATATGATAAGTTTTGGAGTACATAACAGGTTGTTACAAGGAGGAGGGAGAAAAATTGTTCTCTTTAACCTCTGAGGACAGGACAAGAAGCAATGGGCTTAAATTACAGCAAGGGAGGTTTAGGTTGGACATTAGGAAAAACTTCCTAACTGTCAGGGTGGTTAAGCACTGGAATAAATTGCCTAGGGAGGTTGTGGGATCTTTGTCATTGGAGATTTTTAAGAACAGGTGAGACAAACACCTGTCAGGGTTGGTCTAGAAAAGATAATATTTAATCTTGCCTTGAGTGGCTGAAGTTGTATTTCCACATTGTTAAACTCTCCCATGTAGGCAAGACCCTAGCAACAAGACATGTTCACAAGTAGGGTTGTCAACTGTCTAATCACACAAACCCAAACACCCTTGCCCTGCCCCACCCCTTCCCTGAGGCCCTGCCCCGCCCATTCTCTGAGGCCCCGCCCCTGCTCACTCCATCGCCCCCCCTCCGTTGCTTGCTCTCTCCCACCCTCACTTTCACCAGGCTGGGGCAGGGGGTTGGGGTGCAGGAGGGGGTGTGGGCTCTGGGAGGGAGTTTGGGTGCGGGAGGGAACTTAGGGCTGGGGCAGGGGTTGGGGTGTGGGGGGAGGTGAGGGGTGCATACTCCAGGTGGGGCCTACCTCGGGTGGCTCCCGGAAGCAACTGGCATGTCCGGCGCCTAGGTTCAGGGGTGGCCAGGTGGCTCCGCACGCTGCCCCTGCCTGCAGGCACCGCCCCTGCAGCTCCCATTGGCCGCAGCTCCCGTGGGATGCAGGGGGGCAGCATGTGGAGACCCCCGGCCAACCCTGCACCTAGGAGCCGGACATGCCGTCTGCTGTTAGGAGCCGCACAAAGCCAGGGCAGGCAGGGAGCCTGCCTTAGCCCTGTTGTGCCGCCAACCGGACTTTTGGTGTATTAAAATCTGCTGGATTGCTTTTAATAGTCACCAGGAGATTGAGGCAGATTCTGGTAGACTCCCGGCCAGTCCAGGAGGGTTGGCATCCCTGTTCACAAAGAGTCTTGAGGCAGAAGTCATTTGGGGTCTCTCTGCTGCTTTTCTCTATTGCTGGTAACTCCTGACCCAACTCCTCCGCAGCTGCGTAAACAAGGACACCTTCACGCCTGCATCCAGTAGTTCTGAATGTCAAGCAGCCTGGCCGGTTAAATGCATCCCAGAGCCCTTCCTAATAAAAAATTCATAAGCCTCTTCTAAAGGCAATTACAGGTCTGTAAGGCAGCGAGGGGACGGTACGTGAGCAAATAAGCTCTTGAAGGCCGTTACGAGAGGATCGGTTTCCTCTTTAACAGGTGCACTAAGATCCTTCCAAAACAAATCTCGCCCGCCATGACATTTAATCCAGCGTCAAGAAAGCATCCTCATAGGAAAGAGCAAATCGACTCTGTTGCCCCTCACGTTCCCCTGCCGAGACACAGGATGGCCGAGGACAAGCCTTCAAAGACCTGAGCGCCTTGAGGGTCCTGGGCCAGGCGAAGAGGCAGTGTCAGAGGAAATAGCCGCTCTTTAAGGCTGGAATTTTCAGTGGGTTTATGGGAGTTAGGCGCGTAATCCCCATGGACAGCGGGAGAGGAAAATGCCAGCCTAAAGAAATGTGTTAGCGTGAGTCTGTTTGTCCAAGGAGAAGGGAGAATGGTTTGATCCTGAGGGGCGGGTTTCGCTTTTCTGCTGGTAGATTCTCATCTGGGATGTTTTCTCCTCCCAATCAGTAGACATTCTTGCACTGATCCATTGCTTCGTTTGGGGTGGAGTGGGGATGGGTATTTTTAGTGAAATCTCCAGGTGGCTCCGCTCGCTGCCCCTGCCTTCTCTCATTGGCTATTCAGCACTTCCGCTTTACTAAGTGAATCACACAATTCCCCTCATACACACACACACACTCCCCTTGTGAGATATGATCAATATTAGCTCACCCGCCTCCCACACCCAGCATAGAGAAGGGGACGCTGACATACCAGCCCTTTCCCCAAGGAAGTTAGTGGTAGAACCAGGAGTAGAACCCAGGAGTCCTGGCTCCAAACTATAGGCGCCGACTGCGTGGGTGCTCCAGGACTCAAGCACCCATGGAAAAAAAATAGGAAGTGCTCAGAACCCACCAACCACAGCTGTTGGGTGGGGCCACCGGTCAGCTGTTGGGTGGCTGGTAAGGAAGCGCTCAGAGGAGGGCAGGAGACCTCAAGAGAGGGGGCGGAGCCAGGGTGGAAAGAGGCGTGGCAGGGCTTCAGGGAAAGGGGCGGAGTGGGGGTGGGGCCTTAGGGTGGAGCCCTGGAAAAATGCAGGTCAGCGCCTGTGCTCCCAACACTTGACCTTCCATTGCCCTGCACTTGTTGCAGTCAGTGACCTGTTGCAAAGCGGAAATGGTTTGGAAGAGGAGCATTTTAACACCCCCTTTGCACTGGTGTGAACGGCTCTACAAGGTGTAAGTGGTATGGAGAAGCCAGGCTGCCTGTGCCTGGCTCCGTCAGCTACCCCACGTTGCGAAGGGAGCCTGGTCTCGGGACTGTTCCCGTGTGGCTTCGGGGGGTGAAATGCAGGGTGCGTGTTGCTTCAACTCTTGCAAGTTGTTCCAAGATTTGACCCCGTGGCGGGTGTGACACCGGTTTAGTAGCAGATCCTCTTGTGACCATTGTCTTCTTGCTTGCAGCATGTGGAGAGTGAGTCCACCCCACCCCCCGCAGCACGCAGTGACCAATCATGGACGTGCAACCCCAGGAAGCTTCCCTGACGGTTAACGAGCAAGTATGTTGGTTTCTTTCCATGGGTTTGTGACAGCAGAGCCTGGCGTCGGGCTTGGGAATAGCTTGCCTTTCTAACACTGCCCGCGTGCTCAGGGCCAGAGCCTCGGCGGGTGTAAATCAACACTGGCTTCAGTGGTGTGTCACTGATATACACCCCTTGGGGCTCCGGCCCATTGATTTCAATAGAGCTGTGCTGATTCACCCCAATTGAGGGGCTGCCCCGGTGACGTCAGTGGAGCCGGGCCAGCTCCCACCAGCTGGAGAGGTGGCCCAATGACTGATGGAGCTACAGCTGATTTACCCCAGTTGCGGATCTGGCCGGGCTGTTTTTGACTAACTGCAATGGTGATGAAAAAGTTACAACTGAGCCTAGTGTGATTAGACAGACACACAGACAGACAGATGTGTATGGGGATGGCTGGATAGATAGATAGCTAGATAGAGGGGGTCCATGGGATGGATGGATGGATGGATGGATGGATGGATAGATAGATAGATAGAGGGGGTGGATGAGGATAGATAGATAGAGGGGGTGGATGAGGATAGATAGATAGATAGATATGGGGATGGCTGGATAAACAGACAGATGTGTATGGAGATGACTGGATTAGATANATGGATGGATGAATAGATAGATACGGGTTGGCTGGATAAACAGACAGATGTGTATGGGGTTGGCTGGATAGATAGATTAGATAGAGGGGGTGCATGGGATGGATAGATAGAGGGGGTGTATGGGGATGCTGGATAGATAGATAAATAGATAGATGGATGGATGTATCTGGGCATGGATTGATAGATGGATGTATATGAGCATGGATGGATAGACAGCTATGTATGGGGATGGATGATGGATGGATGTGTATAGGGGTGGACGGATAGATAGCTAAATGGATCCAGTCTAGCTCTGCCTTTTGCTGTGGATTTAGAGTGTGAAGCCGAGAGAATCATGCCTTCTTCTTGTTCATCTCTTTCAGGGTTTGTGCCCGTTGAGATCTTACTTACGCTTTGCTGTCTGCTTCCAGGTCATTGTGATGTCGAGTCACGAGACTATCCGAGTGCTGGAGGTGGGAGTGGACGCCCCACTTCCAGCAGAGGATGATGGGAAAGCTTTGGAAGCAACAGCTGGAGAGGTCGCAAGCAGCTGCCCCGTGGAAACAAGTGAACCAGGAAGAGAAGACGTGCAGCCAAACCTGGAGACCACTTGTGGAGGGACAACTGGTACGAGGCCCTCTACACTGTGCTGTTTCACTGTTCCACCCCACACGCGTTGGTTAGTGCAAATGATTAGGAAAATGCCCAAGACCTAGAAAACCTCCTGAGTCGGCCAAAAGCTCCCCTGAAAAATATACTCTCAATTTCAATTGACTTTCTAATCCTAGCCCTCCCAACAGACTCTGGCCCGGTCTTTCCATTGAGTTTTCTGCCTGTCAACAAAACGGATGAAGCCGATGGCTGTCGGATGTGGCCATGTGCTTCACTAGCCACTGGACTGTGAACCAGGAGACCTGGGTTCTATCCCAGGACTCTGGACAAGTCATGCCCCGTGCCTCAGTTTCCCCTCCCTTGGTTTAGATTGTAAGCTTTTTAGTATGTACTATGTTCAGTTCCTAGCAGAACAGGGCTCCGAGCTCAGATGGGCAGGGGGGTTACTCCTCGATGTAATCCATAAGAAAGGTTAGAGGGAGTCTCTTTTTTTCTCCATGTGCCATGTTCTTTACCACCTGGGCCTTAGAGAGGAGGATGGGCTGCGGCTTGATTTGTGTCCACGCTGCAAAATGACAGGAATTGGACCTGAGTCACGGTGGGACCCAAGCAGGGTCTGTGGAGCCGTTGATGTCCTGAGGGCTTGCCTGCCCCAACTCACACACATTTGTGTGTGCACATAAGGGGAGCTTGGTCTCAGACTTAGCTTAGTATCCAGTGTAGACATACCCTCTAGGGGATCCCTGGTCTCCTTTGCAGCCATGATGCCAAAGCAAACCGCTGAAGCAGTGTAGGGGTGTGGGATTTTTCTTCCCTGCCTGCCCTAGGCTGTTCTGGAGTGTTGATATGTGCTGATAAACAGCTGCTGCGTCCCACCCCAGAGGTGGCTGCCTTTCCATGGTGGGTGAAGTGTTCTTGGGTTTCAGTTTGGCGAGTTATGTTTTTGGGGGGACAGCTGCCAAGATAGTGTAGTTATCCTACGATCGGCAGCTCCTTTGGGCAGAAAATGACTTCGGTCTTAGAGTCCAAGGTGGAGGAGAAGGAAGATGCATGTAATGTAGCCGTGATGCAGCCTCTCTTACCCAGAGGTAGCAGTGGGAGGGTAGCGCCAAACATTTCGGTGCCTTTTCGGAACGCTACTGCCATCCAAGGTTACAGAATTGCAATGCCTATGTCTGGCCACAAGGTGTCATCTTGACTCCATGCACGGCTGAGGTGGCCAGACCAGGGGTATTACCAACTGGGAGGCAGGCTGACCTAGTGGATAGAGCACCGGCATAGGACTCCGAACACCTGAGTTCTAGTCCCAACTTTGCCACTAAGCTCTGTGGGCAAGTGGCCTCGCTGCTTTGTGCCTCAGTTTCCCCCTCTACAAAATGGGGGGTAAGACTCCTGACCTCCTATGTAAAATGAAAACACGAGACCCAGGGGTCACCTGATATGAAATTAACAGGCAGCGGGTTTACGACGAACGGAACGAAGCACGTCTTCACACCACTCATAGTCAGCCTATGAACCTCATTGCTGGGGGATGTGGTGCGTTCCAAAAGTATAATGGACAGGTCCATCGATGGCTATTAGTCAAGGCGGTTGGGGACCCAACTCCATGCTCTAGGTGTCCCTAAACCTCTTTCACTCTATGCATCCGAAGAAGTGAGGTTTTTACCCACGAAAGCTTATGCCCAAATAAATCTGTTAGTCTTTAAGGTGCCACCAGACTCCTTGTTGTTTTCCTAAACCTCTTGACTGACAGAAGCTGGGCCTGGATGACAGGATGGATCACTCGATACATTACCCTCTTCTGTTCAGTTCCTCTGAAGCACCTGGTAGTGGCCACTGTTGGAAGACAAGATATTGGGCTAGATGGACCCAGTATGGCTGTTCTGATGTTCAGCTTCTTTTGGGGTAGGGGAGAGGCTGCCACATTAGAGCCACGCGCTGTTGCCTGAGCCAAAAAAATCCAACTCTGCCAGCAGCACTCATTTGTGGTATAGCCACTGGAGGGAAACAGAAAGCCTCATTATGTACGTAGACGACAATGCGGCCTAGCAGTTAGGGAACGGGACTGCGACTTGAGTCCTGGGTTCAATTCCAGGTCCTGCCACTAATTTGCTAAGTGACCTTGAGCAAGTCATCCCCCCCTCCCCGTTCCTCAGTTTCCCCATAAGGGGAAATAATGCAGCTCTGGAGATCTGTAGTTGAAAAGCGCTATATAATTGTGATTATCATTACACTTAAGTAACAGGGTCTCTTGACGTTGTGTTCTTTCCTCCTCTCAAGGCGAAGTAAAGTCATTGCCTGGAATGGCTCCCAACAGCGTCTCGTCCGTCACCACCTTCAACCCAGCAACGAGCCAGCCGACCCAAACCCTTGCTCCCTTGGCCGTGCAAGCTGCACCACAGGTAACTACCCGGCAGTCCCGCAGCTGGGCGTGGGAAGGGAGCAAACGCGGACGGCGAGCAGGAGGAAGAGCGCGGGGTATTTCTCCTGTGTCCGGCATGTGGGAGGGGAGGCTCAAGCGGTGAGGTGGATGCACCTGTGAGGGTGCCACGGACACACGGGATTCACACACGCTCTTCCAACGCTCCCCGTCGTGTATCGGTTGTTAATGGTCCCTGACACAGCGCTGTGTGTTTTGCACAGAGACTTGCCCAGTGGGAGAGCACCCGGAGGTGGGGTGGGGTTTGAATGAAACAACCCACCTAGGCATGGAGCATAGGTTCTGTGTCCTGATCCGCCCCTGGCCACTCCTCCGTATAGCGCCCGCCACAGAAGGCCCCGTGGCGTTGAGCTGCTGCTGGAAATGATTCTGTAGGGTTGCACTAAGGAAAAAAAAAAAAAAGAAAGGCCCCCTCTGGTGGTGATTTGACAACCAGCCTCCGGGGGGCTCCACTCAGCTGGAACCCAGCTGCTAAGACGGGAGCGATCCCACGCCCACGCATGGCTCAGGCAGGCTCCCCCTGGCTGGGGCCAAGCGTGCCTTGGAAAGACCGTGTGCGCTCGCTAATGCGGCGGGCGCGCTGGTGCTGTCTGCGGTGGCGCTGATGTTTTTTTTCCTTTTCTTTTTTAAATCTTGTTTACTTTTGCAGGTCTTGACTCAGGAAAACTTAGCAACAGTTGTGACAGGAGTAATGGTTCCAGCAGGGGCAGTTACTCAACCTCTTCTTATCCCCATCAGTATTGCAGGTCAAGTGGCTGGTCAGCAGGGGCTGGCTGTGTGGACATTTCCTACAGCAACGGTCGCTGCCCTTCCCGGACTGACGGCTGCTTCTCCTACAGGGGGAATTTTCAAACCACCTATAGCCAACTTGCAAGGTACCGGCCGCTCCTCCGCCGTAGAACATCCCTGAACCGGTCAAATGTCCTGTTACTTGTGCTGAGTTAAAGTCCACCTGGCCTGGGAACGGGGTAAAGCTGCAAGCACCGGGCATGAATCTGCTGTTCTTTGGCAGGCAAAAGCTCCCGTTGGCTCCAGCTGGCTTTGCATGCATAAGGACTGCAGGCTCACGCAGGGCAAGGAAGGTTACATTGATTTCTCTGTGTCTGGGAAGAAGCAAGGGCCAGTGCTCTGAGCGCAAGGCCAGGATCTGCATTTAAATTCGGAGTCCGCGGCTGGGTTGGTAGGGGAGCCATGCTCGCTCTCTGGGTGAAATCCACCCCGCACAGGGGGCCGGCATGAGGTCGAGGCACCACTTAAGTCCATATGGCTTGTATACCACGGAAGCTGAAAGGCTTCAGCAATGCTGAGGCCTCATGCTGCCACAGGGGTGAACGGTGCCCTCTCGGTTCATCTGGTGCAGAGCTCGGAGACTAACGCTGACCTGTCTCCTGGTGGAGCCGTGTTTAGCTAATGCGTCTAATTGCTTTGAAGCCCCAAAGGGCTGGCTCCCTCGCGCTGCCTAGTCCTGCGGTTGCCGCTGTGTGTGTTCGCGGCCCGGTGGCCAGTTTGGTTCCCTTTACAGAGTTAAGGGTGGATCCACATGGGACCTTTCAGATTCTGGGGTCGTTTGACAGAACTTTGCCAACTCCCTTCCAAAAAGGGGTGGGGTGGAGGGTGCACCTGCCTCTCAACAAGAAGCTGCTCCTAATGATGGTCTGGCGGATAAGGCAGCCGATGGGGACTCTGTGGAACTGGGTTCACATCCTGGTTCTCTCGTGGATTTACTCTGCGACATGGGACTAGGCACGTACCCAACCCTGTGCCTTGGTCCCCCCACCTATAAAATGGGGATATTTGCCCTGTCTTCCCTCACAGTGTGTTACAGCTTGTGAGATGCTCCCATACTAGGCTGATGAGGACCACCTGGATGTCTAGACAGGCAGCACAGAGGGAGGGGAGGGCGGCGTAGATCGTGCCTGAGCCATGGGACGGTTTCGTTGGCCTTCTAGTCGTTCGAGATTTTCCCCCCCTTGGGTTGTGATGGCTGCGGATGGCACTCAAGTGCCCTGCACTCCTGCCTATCCGTGTAACCCCTGCCCATGATCACACACAGGCCTTGCTACAGGAACTGACGTGTGATATACCTAGAGCATTGGGCTGGGATTCAGGACTCCGTGGTTCTTTTCCTAACTCAGCCGCTGGCTTTCTGGATGACCTTGGGCGTGTCATGTCACTGCCCCGTCCCTCCGTTTCCCCATCTGTAAAACGGGGGTGTGATGATCCCGGCCTCCTTTGTAAAATCCTTTGAGACCGACTGATGCAAAGCGCTAGGGATGTTTCCCCGCATCTCTCTGCAGCCGCGGGGGCTAGAAACATACGTCCAGTTTCTTAGACAAAAACTGAGATTCTTCCGTAGTCCCATGACCCCAAGAGCTGGTGCTCCATGGGGTGAATACCCTAAATCACGAGATGGGGGATAAAGCCACCAGAGTTGGCAACTGGTCTTCTGCCAGACAGCCCATGGGCCTGCCCTGTCCTGGATCCCACGCACCCTTCTCCTTTGTACTAGTGCCAGGCATCCAAAGGACAGAACAGAGGCCAGTGCTGGTGCATGGATCAGAAGGGCTTGGGTGGGGCTCAGTTTAAAGGCTCTGGATAAGGCTAGGTATTACGATGATAGTTTGTTGCAGGGACGGGCAAAGAGAGTGGCGTGTTATGGCGATTCAGCGTCCATGTCTCTGCTCTGCTTTCAGCAGCTGCGGTCCTGAACACGGCAATGCCAGCCCCAATGCAGCCTGCCCAGCCGCTACAGGCCCCGCTGACGGTCCAGCCGAGGCCCTCCGTCCAAACGCAGGCCGTGTTCCAGCCGCAGCCCACGCTCCAGAGCCCGCCGGCCATCCTGCCCCAGCCCGCCGCCGCGCCGCCACCCGTGGCAAAGCCGTTGGAGACGCAGACGCAAATCACAGTCCAGCCTGCGGGATTTGCCTTTAACCCTGGCATAGTAAGGAGCTGGTGTGACGCTCCAGAGAATCTCTGGGAGCCGAGCTGTCTGTCCTGACGTCGGGCAGTCGGTATTGACAGAGCAGCTCACAAAGGGGCCTGATTCTGGCCCCTTGTGTCATCATTTATACCTGCCCAGAACAGGAGGCAGTGTTGCCTAGTGGATATAACACTGGACTGGGAGGGAGGAGAGCTGTGTTCCATTCCTGGCTCTGCCACTGACCAGCTGGAGGACCTTGGGCAAGTCGTTTTGCCGCTCCGTGCCTCAGTTTCCCCATCTGTAAAAATGGGGCTGATGATACCCCCTTTGTAAAGTGCTCTGAGAGCTACTGGTGGTATGAGCCAGGTGTGGTTATTAATCATTCTGACAGGGATTTTTCCCATGCATAGGGAGCGGGGTGGGAGAAAGGACACAGGGACTGGTGGGAGCAGCCGGCGGGTTGGGCTGGCTGCCGTCACTGATAGAACAGAAGCAGGCTGGGTGGCGAGCCGAGATATGCGGAGTCTATCCTCGAAAGATGGTACCTAGAAGAGGAAGGATGGCCTAGTGGTTATGGAACTTTGCAGGCCTGGAACTTTGCAGGCCTGGGTTCACTTCCTTCCTGCCTCCTAGGCTTCCTGCCTGCAACTGGGCCGCAAATGAAGCTGTGACTGTTAGCGTGTGGAGGCATCCCTGCGCTAGCTTTGATCTAGCTAGAGAAGCTGTGGGGGCATGGCCTAACAGCCCAAGTACAAGCCCGCCGGGAACGCTGGGTACAAATTCAGGTCGTAAGCCGGCCCCAGGCTCTGTCCCGCTGCTACGGTCCCCCGGGCTAGCTAGCTTAATGCTAGCAGGGCTATGCCTACCTGTGCTACAATGACATCTTCATTTGTGGTCTCTCTGCACCTCAGTGCCCCATCTGTAAAGTGAGGATAGTAGCACTGCCCTGCC
The DNA here is from genome assembly GCF_013100865.1 of Trachemys scripta elegans. NCBI lineage: Eukaryota > Metazoa > Chordata > Testudines > Emydidae > Trachemys > Trachemys scripta. The sequence goes on along the minus strand of NC_048313.1, from coordinate 17,868,438 downwards.
CTGCCCCCCCGGGGTTTGTGAAGAGGAGCACAACAAAGATTGTGAAGTGTCGAGATACTACCGTAATAAGAACATAAGAACGGCCGTACTGGGTCAGACCAAAGGTCCATCTAGCCCAGTATCCTGTCTACCGACAGTGACCAATGCCATGTGCCCCAGAGGGACTGAACCTAACAGGTAGTGATCAAGTGATCTCTCTCCTGCCAATCATCTCCACCCTCTGACAAACAGAGGCTAGGGACACCCTTCCTTACCCATCCTGGCTAATAGCCATTAATGGACTCAACCTCCATGAATTTATCCAGTTCTCTTTTAAACCCTGTTCTAATCCTAACCTTCACAACCTCCTCAGGCAAGGAGTTCCACAGGTTAACTGTGCACTGTGTGAAGAACTGGGGGCCAGATAAGTACCTAAGGCAGCTAGAGGATTCCTCCCCATAAGAGGGAGCCGGAGGGGGGTTTTCCCCCCTGAACGAGACATGGCTGAGTGCGTGTGTTTAACCTCCGACTCCTGTTTTCTCTACAGATCAGTGCAGCTTCTCTCGGGGGCCAAACTCAGCTCCTCAGCTCACTGGCCGCCGCCCCGGTGATCGCAAACACCATTCCCAGTGTCCAAGGGATAACAAGCCAGATCCTGACCAACGCCCAGGGACAGGTACAGGGGACGGGATCCCATAGACAACAGGAGGATAACCCTCCCTTGCCACTCATAAAGCCTTCCTATGGGCATCCTCTCCCTTCCCGAGAGCTGTCACTCAGGATAAAGATAGTCATAGAGTTCAAGGCCAGAAGGGACCGCCAGATCAGCTGGTCTGACCCTCTTGTGTATCATAGGTCATCGGCACCACTCAGACAGAATTAGATCCACGTGTTGCAGCCCACAGGTGACACAACTGTGCCCCCAGTGCCCAGGGCCCATGCAGAGGCAGGGAATTGATTAAGTGAGGTATGCCCAGATGATCCTAGTCAGAGACCCGGGCCCCGTGCTGCAGAGGAAGGTGAAATCAAAGTCATCTGGGGGAAATTTCTTCCCGATCCCACATATGGCCATCAGTTAGACCCTGAGCATGTGAGCATGAACCAGCCAGCCAAGCACTTGAGAGAGAATTCTCAGCACCACCCCAGAGCACCGGCTCACCCCATCCAGTGTCCCGTATCCAGCCCCAGGAGGGGGGAACTCCATCCTGTCGGACGGGAGGCGGGGAAGGGTATTGGTATGCCACGCACCCCAGCTCCCGTTCTTGTCTCCTCTGCAGGTCATTGGGACGCTGCCCTGGGTGGTGAACCCGGCTGGGATCACGACGGCCAATGCCACCCCAGCTGTTTTGCCGGCCCAGAACCTGCAGGTGCAGGCGGTGACCCCGCAGCTGCTGCTGAACGCCCAAGGGCAGGTCATCGCTACGTTAGCCAGCAGCGCCCTCCAGACAGCGGCCATCCGGAAACCCAGCGCCCCAGAGTCCCCGGCAAAGAACGAGGTGAGCGGCGGGTGATGGCTGTCGAACAGGCACCTTCTCAGGGAGCCAAGCAGCTAGCGTCTGTGGCCGCGCGCCAGCGTAATGCCATGCGCAGCAGCTCCCCAAGGCCTGGGGAAGTTGGTGACTTGGGCACTGGCCCTTTACGGGTCCACTTACTGAGCTTTAAACAACCTGTGGGAGCCTCTGCCCGGACCTAGCACCCTGCTGAATTCTCCAGTGCCCCGTTAGGCTGTTCAGAGACTGAGCCTGACCTCTCCCTTTGGAAGGAGTCAAGGTGGCAGCTCCCTCCAGACGGGGAATTGCCGTAGCAGAGCTGTGCTGTGCCCCCTATGCAGAAGCCGGGTGGGTGGCCAGGGCTTTACCGCAGCTGAGAGCTTGCCACAACCCTCTCCGTCCATCTGGACTACGTGCACTGAGCCTTGTTGTTTGCTGTGTTACCAGGTTCAGCCAATCCAGCCTGCCCCTGTTCTGCCCCAGCCAGCTGTGGTCATCGCAAACCCAGCCCCTGCCGCTAAGCCCTCTTCCGCGCCCGTTCCCATCACTTGCTCGGAGACCCCGACAGTGAGCCAGCTGGTTTCCAGTAAGCACCGCTCGGTTCCTGTCCATTTCATGCGGGGGTGGGGGGGCAGGCGGCTTGCACTCCCTTTGTAGGAATTGGAGAGTGTGTGGTGTGACCCCTGAGGTTTAGCCCTTCTCAGTGATTGTAGGAGAGGAAGCAGGGTCTAGTGGTGAGAGTGCAGGACACAGAGCCAGTATTGTGCACAATGGGTTATTGTAGGGTCGCTGGTGAGCTCCGAGCTGCGCGCGCTGGCTCGTTATTGTAGGGTCGCTGGTGAGCGCCGAGCTGCGCGCGCTGGCTCGTTATTGTAGGGTTGCTGGCACGTGTTGGGTGAAGCTTCCGATTTGTTTATAAAACAAGGCAAAGTGGAAGCATTTCTGTGGAAGCATTTTTGGTGGGGAGGAAAAGCCTTTAAACAGCGAAACTGATGTTGTGAAGCAGTGCAATGTTAGTATTGTTATGTCTATAGCGACGCCAGTGCCCCATGTCAAGCAGATCCCAGCCCCGACGAGCTACTGCCCGAGACACAAAGCACTTTAGAACAAGCCAAGTCGCATGTTAGACTTGCTTCCCCTAGCATGGCAGCGTGTCCTGTGGATGTGGTGCTGGTTTGGGCCTTGGGAGACCTGGGTTCTCTTTCAGCCTCTGCCACTGGGCAAATTGCTTCCCCGCTTTCTGCCTCAGTTTCCCCTTCCATTGCTTGTCTATTTAGACTGTAAGCACCCTGGGGCAGAGACTGTCTGTCAACCCAGTGGGGCCCTAACCATAGGGTGAGGCTACCAGAATGCTGCCAGTCATGGACAGTGTCTGCTCGCACTTCGACATCTCCCTGGAGGTGTGAGGAGATGGACTGTGGCTGGTTGTGATGATACAGAGCACACTGCGCTTCATAACGGTACTCCCCTCCCTACCCCAGAGCCTCAAACTCCAAATACGGGCATTGAGGAGGATGGAATCAACCTGGAGGAGATTCGGGAGTTTGCCAAGAACTTTAAGATCCGACGTCTGTCTCTGGGCCTGACGCAGACACAGGTGGGTCAAGCTTTGACGGCTACAGAAGGACCAGCTTACAGCCAGTCTGCCATCTGCAGGTAAGCGGCTGGGTTCAGTGCCGGCCCGTGACGGGGCTCGGGGGTTCAGGGCAGACAGTGGCTAGGGCGCCGCTCGACTGCGTAACGTTTCGGTGACTCCCTCCCCTGACTCAGCCAAAAGGAGAGAAAGTGTTTCTGAACCCACTGGCTTCACTGGGAGAATCCCCCGACCCAGGGCAGCAGCACCTGGCCCTGCCCACCCCAGAAACGGTGTTCATAACGCTTTCCTTTCAGCCAAGCACTAATGCCCCCAACAGAGAGGGGCACTAGGCACAGAGAGGTGGAGTGATTTGTATAGGTCGTCCAAAGTCAGACTTAGAACCCAGGAGTCCTGACTCCCAGTCCCATCCACCTGCTCTAACCACTATACCCCTCTCCTCTCCCAGAGCTGGGAACAGAACCCCAAGAGTCCTGTCTCTCCATCTGCAGTAATCTGTAGACCCCAGGCCCCTCCCAAAGCCATGAATAGAACCCAGCAGCCAGATTCCCACTCCTTTACCAGTCCTGGGAAATTAACTCCGGAGTCATGACTCCCACTCCCCCTCTAATCTTTAAATCACGCCAGGGATGCTGGAACGGGGGAGGGGGGTGCCATGGCCCCCCGTTTTTTCCAGCCATAAGGGCAAGTGACGGGGGGAGAGGGGGCAGAGAGGAGCGAGTGGGGGGGGCAGAGTCTTGGGAGAAGAGGCGGTGTGGGCGCGGGGCCTCAGGAAGGGGTGGCACAAGGGCAGGGGTTCAGGGAGAAGGGGCGGGGTGAGGCTTTGGGGGAATGGCGGTGGGAGGGCAGGGTCTCAGGGGAATGAGTGGTGTGAAGGCGGGGGCTCAGGGAGAAGGAGCGGAGCATCAGGGGAAGGAGCATAGCATCAGGGAAGGGGCGGGGTGGGGTGGGGCCTCAGGGGGAAGGGGCAGCTAGGGGGTAGGGCCACGGTTTGGGCATCAGTGACCCCACCCCTTCTAAGAGCTGGTAATAGAACCAGAGTCCCCATCCCCACTGCTGTGACCACTCTCCACCCAGAACTGGGAAAAGAACCCAGGAGTCCAGGCTCCCAGCGCCCGGCTTTGGCCCCTCTTTGTGGGCAGACCCAGGTCCCTGAGGATCCCCCAGAACCATGTGTCCGTGCCTGCGTCCCATTTCCGAGTTCTCTTTTCTTACTAGCCTCCATTGTCGTGTTTGTTACTGTACCATCGGCGCGTGGGTGGCCACGTAACCGGCTTGATCTTATGCCCCTTCCCCCCCAGAGCTTGGTCGCCGCTGCTTCTGTCTGTGCCGGACCCCTGGTGCAGGGCGGGACCCTCACGCCTTCTCTCCCTCCCCGCTGCCCTGCCTGCAGGTTCGAGAAGCTGGACATCACCCCCAAGAGCGCCCAGAAGCTGAAGCCCGTGCTGGAGAAGTGGCTGAGCGAGGCCGAGCTGCGGAACCAGGAAGGGCAGCAGAACCTGATGGAGTTTGTGGGCGGCGAGCCCTCCAAGAAACGCAAGCGCCGCACCTCCTTCACGCCCCAGGCCATCGAGGCCCTCAACGCCTACTTCGAAAAGAACGCCCTGCCCACCGGCCAGGAGATCACCGAGATCGCCAAGGAGCTCAACTACGACCGTGAGGTCGTCCGGGTCTGGTTCTGCAACCGCCGACAGACGCTCAAAAACACTAGCAAACTCAACGTCTTTCAGATCCCCTAGGGGGGCAGGTGGGAGGAGAGAACCCTGCCCAGCCCAGCCCGGCCACCCCAGGATCCTGCCGTGAGCACTTTGTGACTATCTGTTCCCTAGGCCTTGCCCCTGCCCACTTCCCCCCCGCCCCACCAGCCCAGCTTCGCTGATGGCAGCCAGGCATTATTCTTCCCCGCCGTGTGCATATATCCGCACCCTTCGTCTTCACAGGATCTGACCGTGTACACGTCGGACGTCGCTCCTTCCTTCTCGTGCTCCTGAGTGTAACGTAGTGAGTGCCAGAGGTACCGATGTGAGTGCCCCCAGCCCCCCTCCGTCCCTGGGGGCAGAAGTGGGGCAGGGCACAGGGAGTGCTGTGATCCGTGCATTTCTGTGTCAGACAAATATGTCCGCCACACGAGTGACTTTCTTCTTTTCTAGAATTTCCTGTTTCTCCAAGGTAGCGTCGGGGCCTGCCAGGAGGCTGGTAGGGTCCGGAAACAGGCAGATGTGAAGCCTACTTCATTTCAATCCTTGTTTATTTCGTAACCCTGCCTGTCCCATGTGAGACACAAGTTCTCGGTATCTAACGGCATCAAGGCGGAGTAGCTCAGTTTATATCCCCTCCCCTATGAGTACAAAGCACTGTCCATCAAAAGACTTTAAACGGAAGTTTCTGAGTATGATTAGCTGCTAGGGCTTGGGATCACCGCGTTGTTTAAAGCGCCAGTAGGTAGCTCCCTTACTAACCTCGTTTGCCAGAGGGAAACCGGCCACCTGCATCCTGGCATCTCCCCTGCCACCCTTGGGAAATGGAAGGTTAAATTGCACTAAATGGGATTGTTTCTATAGGAAGAAACGGGCAGAACCGGCCGGGCCAGGCAGCTTCTTCACCAAAGTGAGGCCTCTGAAGGCGGACAGGGTGTGAGCCCTTTCATTTGCTCCATCCTCTTTCTTTTTTTGCGTTGGCTCCTGTTGAAGTCGAGCGTTACCCTTTCCCCTGCTAGGGCTCGAGCCTGGGGGTCTAAAGGCATGGGCCTCTGTTAGCTGGGAGGCATAAACCACTCTGAGTGGTCTCACCAGGAGAGGGGGACCAAAGAGCCGTGCTGTGGAGCCGGGGCTATACAAGGTATATTTTACCTTCCTCCTGCAGGGTTCTACGCTTGCCTTTTGAGCGTGGCTTTTCTGAAGGGGGTGATCTGGAAAATGAACGGACTGGACTCTTGCTCACTGCTGGAAGGGGGATGGGGAAGTGGCAGCAGCCCTCCTGGCTGTAAGAGGGGAGACCAACAGCTGATTGCCTTGTCGAATTGCCAAGTGAAGGGGGGCCGACTCCAAGCCAGCAGCGCCAGCCCTCCTCCCCATGGGAAAGCAGCCAGGCAAAGGACTCAGACTCTGTACAATGGAGACGAACCAGGCCCTGGGGCTGTGTGTGGAAGGAACAGCCTTCAGCTTTGAACTACAAAGTCCCTCCTTGTGCGGCTCAACAATCAGGGGACGCTCTCCAGGGGACGTCTATTCCTTCTTTACCGGCAGCCTTTTCGAGCGCGTCGGACGTCGCCTGAACGTGTCGTCCCCCGCCACCGCCTGTGTGGCATCATTGCAAAACGCGCCAGAGCCCAGCTCTCGGGCTGGATACAGGGAGGTGGAATGGTGCCCTCTTTCTAAGCTGGGCTCAGTGCAAAAGAGGAGGAAGAGGTGTGTATTAAGGTCCTGCAGGGAGGGTGGGGCCAGCCTGTTCCTGTCTGTATATGCACTGTGTGTCTTTAACATAAGAAGGGAATGGGAGGTGTGTTTTGCTGTCTCGTGAAAGCCAAAATATATATAGATATAAATGATTTCACAATAATCCTTAACTGTAAACCCAGGAAAAGGTCCTCTTCGGTGCTGCCTCTTCTGCTTATCTTAAAGAGACAGTGCTGGTTGCCTCGGGCCTAAGCATTTAAAAACACAAACGAAAACAAGGCCTAAATTTCAGTCCCAAAATAGATCATCAGAAAGTAGCTTCTGTGGCCAAGTGGAGTGGGAGGTTCTGCTTGCCTGCATGGTAATCAAGAGGTGACCTCAGACCCCAGCACAATTTCATCTGCAGCCAGGGGCCCACCTACAGGCTAGGAAAGCGTCAGATAGCCCAGTAGGATGAGAATCGGGTATAGGGGTCAGTGCCCCATAAAGCCCTCTTTATCCTAGGAGATATGTGAGAGTTACGGGTCTGACATCCTGATTTCCAGGACACATCCCAGAGGCTAGTCGTTACTCCTAAGGGAGTCTGTGTCCTAGTTCATTGCCCACCTTCCGAATTGAGCTTTCTGCTCCAGGAGGGTGGCACTGGGGTTTCAGCGTAACTCGCTGCCAGGCAAAATGTTTACACGTCACGTTGATTTGGGGACAGCCGACCTGGGCGGGGTGGGGGCCAGTGGAGGGTTTTGCTGAACTGAAAAGCTGCTTGGGTTTTACCGCATTTTTATCGGGCAAAGATCTGCCCACAGGCTGAGTGTCACTAGCCCAGGACCACGAGACTCAGCAGGGAGAGGAGGAACAGGGGAAAGACCCAGCCGATCAATTGGACAGCGGCTGCTGCCTCCACAAGCAGACCTCAGTCCCAGCATCAGCAAGGCGATTCTGCTGTGCAATAGAATTTCTTGGCACCTTCCCCTTCCAATCAGGCTTTCGCTAGGATGTTTGGTTGGTCCCCTGCCCTGCGTTGATGCTGCTGTTCCCAAGATGCTACAAGCAACGCTAGCCGTTCCGTTGGCTGCCCGGTGTGGTGGTGAGACCAGTGCCACACAGGCGTTGCTGATTCCCCAAACCTCTGCTCTGAACGGCAGAACGAGGTGCTCGAGGGACGCGTCTGGATCTGTCCAAAGAAGGTTTCTTAGAGGGAGGGTTGTGTTTTTTTTGTTTTTTAGGAAGTACCTTTCCGGATCTGCTGTCCCGCCACCTCCGTTTGGAATAGCTAGGGCAGGGTTGGCAGGCAAATTCCTCCCTGATAAAGGGGACCCATCTCCCTCTCTCCCTGCCCTAAGAAATGAGTGTTTCAGTGATTTCCAGACATGGCCAGAGTGGATGGGCAGGACTGGGAGCAAAAGCGGTTTCATACCATCCTTGGAGCAGGCGGTGGTTTATACGCCGCCGCCCCGGGTCAATCAGAACCTGAAATGCTATCGCCAGTCCTGTGTCTCCAGCCTCCAATCTCCAGGGCTCCCCCACTTAGCCAGTCCTTGTTGGGCGGGCCATTCCCCCTCGCCTCGGTTAACGCCACTGCTCGATTTCAAGAGAAGCTGTTGGATTTCACAGAGTGCCATGTGAGGTGGTATAAGTTGAACAAGGAGGGAGGGAAGGGCTCCGTGGGGGTGGGGAGCCGGCCTGGGGTCTGGCTGTCTTGCTCTGTTAGACTGATGCACTTGATGTAGTTGTGTGAAATAAACAGTATTTTTTCTTTTTCTTTTTTCACTTTCTTTTGTAAAAAAATGTGTCCTGTGGCTCCCGGACAGTTTATTTATTTGCAGTCTCAGGGGAGGAGAAGGGGCATGAGACGGGGGTCCAGGTGAGGGCTGCATGGAGCAACTTCCAGCCATGCTGAACTGCATCTGCTGGGGTGAGGTCATTGGTTCCTACCTGCTCGGCCCAGGGTGTGATGCCCAGCTCACTGCAACTCCTACTGCCTGGGCTAGCAGAAGGCAATTCCCAGTTCAGCCAGCTAGTTGGTCAGGAAACCCATGAGCCAATCTCCATTCTCTCCTCTAACTCTTCAGGGAGTTAGACACAGCCTATCCCTGTCTTCAGAGCACAATCTGCCAGCCAAGAGCTCTCTAGACCCCTTCTGCCGAAGCACGGAACTGGGGGTGGGTGGGACACGGTCTTGTTCTTTTGTGTCTTGATCATAAGAATTGCCAGTGGGCACAGACAGTGAGTGGTTTGTGCTGTACCTATCTCCTCATTCTAGCATAGCCAGTAGGCTCTGACCTCTCAACATATACACGTACCAGTGCAAGAGAACCTCCGAGATGACAGATGTTTGGGATAAAATTGACAGCAGGAACACAGCTGCTTTTGCTGACATGTATTAGGAAGACACAAAAGCCATAGGACCACAAACTTAAAGAATCCAAGGGAGAGGTTGATTCTGGATTCAGAGCCTGCCATCTAAAGCCAAAATGCCCCTGGATTGCCTACCTGGAGGAGTGCTGGATTATTGCTGTTTCTAAAAAAAAAAAACCAAAAACAAAAACACATACATTCATGTAGATTGTGCTGGTGCTGACAGACAGCACGATGCCTACGCACCAATTAAATTCACTGAACAAACAGGCCAGCATTCCTAAATTCCACCTGAGGGGAATTAATTCTCTGATCTTTCTGCCAGGGAAGGTACAGCTGTGGTCCAGAGATGTACATGCAACATTTCCAAGCCCTTCTGACTGCAGGGCCTGGTGGTGGCCACCAGGTGGCATCGATTCCCTAATCATACAGCAGCAAGTTGCATAATGGCTATAAAATTAGGGCCCCATAAACACCAGTTAGGAGGGGGTGGGGAAGATTTTGCACTTGCTCAATGTTCCATAGGCTGGGGGACCATGGCCCTACTTTTAAGCAGTGGTCCTGTACTAAATCAATATGGTGGAGTGTTGCCTCCAGGAAATATCTGAATTGGTGCCACTGATTGAAAAGTTCAAGATGTTCTACCATTAGGAACGCAACATGACTTCCCCGAAGCAGTTGGGAATAGGGCTCGGGCAGTGTGTAAGCGAAATAATATGTGCTACTCCTCTGCTGGCAGCTGGATGAGAGAGGCGCACGCCCATTTTTCTGGGAAGCATACGGCCCAAAATAATGGGGAACCAATTCTGCAGGGAAAGAAACTTTTATTGTAAAGGATTGAAAACTAGAGAGACAGGTTGAGAGTGGAGGGAAACTATGAGCTGCTAATGTGAGCACATGACTGAATGTAAACACTTTGGGCCAAAGAGTGTCTTTTTGCTCTGTGTTTGTACTGTGCCTTGCACAGTGGGGTCATAGTCCATGGCTTGGGCTCATAGGTAAGAATAGGTAGGAATTTCCAACGCATATTAATTGTATTTTCTCGAGGAAAATAATATAGATGGCGTTAATCATATGCCCCTCCAGTCGGGGCTGAAAACTGATTACTAACGTAAACAAGCCTGACCCCATTTCCAGCAGACATTGGGCTGAGTTTTCATTGCAGCAGGGCTCTAGTCCACTTCCCATAACAGCAATGCGGGCCGCCATTGGAAATCCACCCTATGAAAACAAGCCCCCCACCCCAGCTTGAATCTGTCAGTGCTGAGGGTTTCTGGGAAAGAAACTGCCACCCAAATTGTAGGGCAGCAGCCAGCCTCCCATAGTGGTGGGAAGGCCGGGCTCCCTGTCTGCGTGCTGAGGACTGTGTGGACTGCGGACCTGCGGGATCGGTTGACGCTACGCACGTCTCATGCGGCGCCTCATGGTCTCAGACGCCATCCGATGGTCCAGGGACATCTACATGGAGCACATCACCGGCCACTGACAGTACCAAGAGGCGTGAGCCAGAGTGACATCGTTCTCCCACTACGAGAAAGGGACCAAGTGACCTTCTCCATTGGATCATATGAACTGGAACCATAAACTCCCTGAACATTAAATCTCACCAAATGAGGATCAATCCATCCTCATCATCATATCCACTCGTTATAATCCACAGTGGAACATAGGCACTTTATGAACTTCATACCCTCATATCTCAATGTCTGTACTTTGACCCATCAACCTTTTACCCCCAATCGGGGATTTTGCAGATTATGTATTCCTCATGCCACCTTATCTTAAACCAAACTTTGCACCATCGATAATCTGTATGTTATTCCCTGATAACCAGAAACCTCAATGCTCAAACTCTGTTCACTATTTTTTTTAACATCATCTTAATAACATTTTTAAATCTGGATGGAGTGTGGGAGCACTTTAGCCAAAGCCCCACTTTTCTCATTTGAGTTCTAGATCCACCCGGAAAAGCGCTTCTAGCAGCCAGATCAACTGGAGAGGACCAGCTAGGGTAGTTATGCACAAAGCCGGAGTTCTTCTCTGTTAGCTTCAAAGACTCAACTTGCTCCAGGGTTATGTTAAGACGTAATTGATTCATCCGCAAAGTTGGGGGGTCCAACTGGAAGGATTTTGTCACATGTTTGTACCAAGTTATTTTAATAAACTTTCTCCTGGTTTAGCTTTTTCAGCCCCTTTGATGTGAAAACTTGGCAGCTGTTCAGTACATATTAATTGTAATGCATGAAATAAGCACGTGCAATATTTGCCTTTGCTCCTCACTCCTAAACCCTCTATTATTCTTGGAGTCCCCCAGCTCCACCAATGCCCTTTAAATCCCACCCTTGCATTCTCCCGTCCTGCCAATGCCCCTCAATCCCAACCCGCAGCCCCCTGCTATCCCCACCCTGGGTTTATCACCCAGAACAATTCTGCCACTGCCCGGCAATCCCAATCCACACACCCACAATATCTCCGCCCCTCCCCCCAGGTCTGCCACTGCCCTCAGAGTCCCCCTGCCATTATCCAGTCCCCTAGGTCCCAGGCTGAGTCCAGCCCCAACTCATTGCACTTATTAGCCAGGGGCAGGAATCGAACCCGTAGCATTCAGAGAAACTGGCCTAAGCCATGTCCCAGAAATGTAGAGGGAGAAGAATCCGGGCCGTACCACGCTGAGCGGCTCCTGCGCCTTAACCCCGCTAGTCCCGCCCCGTCCGGAGCGCTCAGCCTATCGCAACGGTGCTGCCGAGGCGACGGGCCCGCCGGTGAGCAGGGATTGGCTGGCGCTCGTTCGGCGTCTGGACGGGTCTGGGCGCTGCTATTGGCCGCGAGTGAGTGAGGGGGCGGGGCTTGTGGCTGGGCTGGAGCAGGGGGCTGCGGCGCTGCCGCCGCCTCCATATTGCGGGGCCGGGCGAAGAGGTGGCGGGGTCGTGAGTCGCGCTCGGGGCCGGAGGGCGGCAGCTGCTGGGAAGGGGGGATTCCCGGGCGGGGGGGGGCCCCGGGGGGGGGGGGGGCCCGGGGGGGGGGGGGGGCGCGGGGGGGGGTACTGTCTCCTGGGTGGGGTGTCTCTCTGCGAGGGGTCCCCTGGGGGGTGCTGTCCCCTGGGAGGGGGTGACTCTGTGTGTTGGGGTTCCTAGAGGTTAGTCTCCCCTGGAAGGGGGTGACTCTGGTTCTCAGGGTCCCTGGGGTGTGGGGGAGGAGTAGCCCCTGGAAAGAGAGTGTCTCTGGGTGTTGAGGTCCCAGGGAGATAGTGCCCCTTGGAAGGGGGTGACTACGTGTTGAGCCCATTGGGAGTTGGAAATTGTGGGTCCCTGGTGGGGTAGTATCCCCTGGAGGGAGCTCCCTCGGTATTGGGGTCCCATAGGGGGAGATTGTGGGTGTTGGGTATGTCTGGGGTGTATCTCCTGGAAGGAGTGACTCAGTAGTGAGTACCCTGCTTCCCACTGATCTCTGGGGAGGCGGGGGGAGGTGTTGTACATTGACCGCGGGGCCGGAGCCCCGAGCCACTGGGTGAGGATGGCGTGGGCTCTGAAGCTGCCGCTGGCGGATGAGGTGATCGAATCGGGGCTGGTGCAAGATTTCGATGCCAGCCTCTCGGGCATTGGCCAGGAGCTGGGCGCTGGCGCCTACAGCATGAGGTAGGTGAGATCCTCCTGAACATCTTGTCCTACACCGTGAATTGAGAAGGGTGATGAGAGTGGAATCTGGAGGTTGTGATTGGACCACCGCGGGCTGGGAGACTGCAGAGTCCAGGAGTACTTGGATGTTGCATTGAGCTCAGCAGAACAGACAGCACAGTGTATCATAGGTGTTGCATTTAATGGCAGATAACTTTCTGGTGGGCTGATTGAACCCATCACTAGGTTGGAGCAGATCAAGGAGCCATATAGTGCAGTATCCGGTCTTCAGTAGTGATCTGTACCAAGTAACGGGGGGACACCTTCCCCCCTGTTTGCTCTGCATGCTGCATTTGTGAATGTGAAAGATGAAGTGAAACCAGTGGCAGGGAGATTTGGACAGCAGCATAAAACCCGAAGATAAGGTAGAATTTAGAAATAAGATGAAAGTGTGTCACTCCCTGCATGAAGTTGGCCTGAGGAGTTAGCGGTTGCTGGGAGCCAGAGTTAAAATTCAGCCGCAGAACTCAACAGTCGAGATGGATAATTTTGAGTTTTGTAAATCCTAAAATGGGAGTAATGGGGACTCTGTGCTTGAGGGCATCATCTAAACTCAGGGTCAGGAAGGATTTGCAACACTTGCCCTTCCTCCCCTCATGTTCAGCGTTGCACAGCTGGTTAGCTTTGGGGCAGTTTATTTAGTTGGGGATTGGTCCTGCTTTGAACAGGGGGTTGGACTAGATACCTCCTGAGGTCCCTTCCAACCCTAATCTTCTATGATTCAGTTCACCTAACTCTAAAAATATCCGGTATTGGCCATGGTGGGAGGCAGGTTCCCAGGTGGCATGGACTGTTCAGCTAAAGGGGATATAGCGAATCCATTCCTCTGGAATCTGGCCTCCTGCTGTCAGGTTATGGATAAATCATCCAGACTTTGGCTATGTCTATGCATACAGTGCTGCTGTACTGTACCAATATGTCTGGGGAACACGCTATATACCGACTGGAGAGAGCTCTTCCGTCGGCATAAACAAACCACCTCAGTGAGCGGCATAAACTGTGTTGGTGGAAGAAGCTCTCCCACCAACATAGCACTGTGCACACGAATGCTTATGTCAATGTAATTTATGTCGCTCCGGGGGATGGAATATTCACACCCTTGAGCAACATATGTTTTGCTCTAATGTAGATGTAGTCTCAATCCTGTGCCTCCCACCTGTTGCTGATTAGGAGAGCCTGTTCCATGCTTCTTTGTTCTATACTCCCTCAACTAATCAGGCCAAGAGTGTCTCTTCCTTAATCTTGCCCTGAATAATCACCCCCAAGGGCTGGAAGAAGCACCTTCAGCTCTCTGTGATGTGAGCGCAGGTGTTAGTATCTTAATACTTTAACGCAAGAAGGATGTTGAGGAAGTGGAGACAGTTTAGAGAAGAGCCATGAAAACGATTAAAGGATTAGAAAACCTGCCTTAGGGTTGGTCTACGCAGGAAAATTACATCCGCGTGGCTACGTCTCTTGAGGTGTGAAAAATCCACACCCCTGAGGGATGTAGCTAAACCCTCAGTGTAGACAGGGCTGGGTTGAAAGAAGAATTCTTCTGTTGACCTAGCTGCCACCTCTTGGAACCTTTCCCATTGGTGTAGATAGTGGCTACACTGAAGCGTTCAGCTGTGCCGCGGCAGCTTTTCAAGTGTAGATGAGCCCTTCTAGTGACAGACTTAAAGAGCTCGTTCTGTTTCGCTTAACAAGGAGAGGGTTAAAGGGTGACTTGATTACAGCCTATAAATGGGGAACAAATATTTAACAATGGGCTCCTCAGTCTAGCAAAGAAGAGTCTAATACAGTCCAGTGGCTGGAAGCTGAAGTTGGCCAAGTTCAGACTGGAAATAAGGTGTAAAATTTTGACAGTGAGGCTAATTAATCACTGGAACCATTTACCAAGGGTTGTGGTGGAATTCTCCATCACTGATCATTTTTAAAGCAAAATTGGATGTTTTTCTAAAACATTTGGTCCAGGAATTCTTTAGGGGACATTCTGTGCCCCGGTTATGCAGGAGGTCTGACTAATCGCAGTGTTCCTTTCTGGCCTTGGAATCTACACATCTCCGAAATTCTGGCTCTCTTCCTTTCTGTGACCTTGGGGGGAGTCGCTTTCCCTACGTTGCAGTGGGGGCTGGGACAGAGTTTAAGGATCATTTGTTTAATATTAAAGTGCCTAATTAATACTTGTATTAAGAAAGTGACCAACAGCCCTGCTCAGGATCAGGACCTCATTGTGTTAGATACTGGACTGACCTGTCCTTGCTTAGAAGAGTTTGTGTTAACCCACTGCTGATTGTCTCATTGGTCCCTCTGTACCTGATCTGCAGGGGATAAGAGACTGTCACAGCTCCAGCTAAGCTATAGCTGCTCATGCTTTGAGCTCTGGACGTCCTCCGTTCAGTCCCTGGTGTGGTGGTCATCACCCTTGCAATCAAAGATGCAGTGTCAGGGGAGAGGGATAAATCAGATAGAATTTTATAGACACATGTAGGTTGGCAGCCCAATGTTTCCCCTCCCCCGCCCAATAATTCAAGTATATAAAGTACTGCCTATTTCCCTCTGTCTCTCTAGCCATTATTAACTGGCTGACTTGATATGGCCTTGAGAGGTGATCTGAAGATGAGGAGGGTGGTGGCTTCACTTGTTGGAAAGACATAATACTTAATAAAGTGCTTTGAGATCTACAGATGAAAAGTGCTGTATCAGAACTAGTATGTCATGGGTAAGGGGTGGTATGGAAGAAGGTGCAAATGAGGCTGGCATTTTGTTTTGGCCAAGTGGAGGAGGTGGGCAGGGGGACAATACAGTAAGGCAGTGGTAGGGCGGCGCAGAACCGTGAAGGGCCTTGATGATGAGCTTGGGGATGGAATAGGGGGAACCATTGGAGAGGGTTAGTTAAGGGGGTGATGTAGTCAGTGTGATGGGCAAAGAGGCGTTCTAGAAATCTTAAGGTTGGTCTGCATGAGAAAGTTGCACTGGTTTAATTTAAGGTGTGATTTTTATTTGTATTTTAAATTGGTGCAGAAGTGTGTGTGGACACTCCTGTTTCGATTGAAACCAGGCTTATTTCGGTCAATCCTAATCAACTGAAACTGAATCAGAACAAAGCTGGTTTGAAATGCAATGGAGGGGAGGGGTCCAAGACGTCTCTTGATTACAGACATGAGTGACTGGGAGGATGATGGAGTTGCCAGCAGTTAAGGGGAGACAGCTTGGCAGGAAAGTTCAGGAGTTTGTCCACCTTAAACTTAACCTCTAGGATGGGATGTTGGAGAGATAGGCCAAGGGGTGGAGTAGGGTGGAGGGAGATGGGTCAAGACTGGAGAGCTAGACTCGAGTCACCTGTGGAAAGGTGATCAAAACTGTCGGTGGAAGCAATCGCCCAGGGGGCAGGCATAATGGGAGATGAGTGGGCCAAGGATGAAGTCCTGTGGAAACACTGCCCATAAAGTGACAAAGATGAGGGGGACCATTTGACTATGACTGTGAAGGCCTAATCAGAGAGATGGGAGGAGAAGACAAGATTTAAAGGACGTGTGTGATCAATGGTGTCATAAGCAGCCGGGAACTGAAGGAGGCTGAGAGTGGAGCAGGAGCAGGAAACTTGATGAGAGCAATTCTGGAGAGGTGAAGGCAGAGGAAGCCAGACTGGCAGGACACCCAGGAGAGAGTTTGAGAGGAGGAATGTGAGGTGGAGAGAGATGGGGCAATAATTGGCAGTGTTTCAAGGACATATTTGTATTTTGGGGGGGAACTGGCCAGAAGTGAGCAAAAGGTTGCGAGGAAGGGAGGCGGGGGAAACAACTTTTTTTTTTTCCCTCCAGGAAGAGCTTCTCCCAGGATGGGTTGACATGCAACTTCACCACCAGTAAGTTGTTGCAATCATAAGCCAGCATTTGGGTAGAGGTGCACTGTGAAAAGTTCAAGCAGGGGGCGCATAAGGTGGAGTTTGAAATGTGCTAAAAGTTAAATGACATTTCCTGGAGGAGGACGTGTGCAAATGTCAAGGTGTTAACACTTTCAATGCAACAGGCTCATGGTAATCTCAAGCTGTGTCTACACTGCAGTTTACGTTGGCATAATTTATATTGCTCAGGGGTGTGAATAAGCCACACACACACACACACACACACACCCCCCAGCGACATAAATTACACTGACATAAGCACTGGTGTTGCCAGCACCATGTTGGCCGGAGAAACTCCCCCGTAACTGCTGCCGCTCACGGAGGTGGTTTTATTATGCTGACGGGAGAGCTCTTGCCTGTCCGCATAGAGCATCTTCACCAGACATGCTGCAGCAGCACGTCTGCATCCGTGCAGCTGCCACACTGTGCGTGTTGACATGCCCGTAATCCAGTGGTTCTCAACCCGTGGCCAGTGGGCTGCTTGCAGCCCAGTCAGCACACAGCTGCAGCCCATGTGACATCCTCAGGTCCATGCTGGTAGTATGTATATTGTGTGGATGTAGCCCACATACACACACACCTGTATGTACAGCTCACAATGGTAAATAGGTGGAGAAACACTGCCTTAGTCCATTGTCAATAGGAAGTGAAGAGCTCCTTGCTTCCTGTTACTTCATCTCCTTTAGAGGACAGACGGTGTTAAATAGCAGCTGGAATTGTTCAGGCCTGATCTTTTATTTAACCAGTTGATGGGGATAGCTAGAGCCTTCTCCCGGTTGCCTAAGTGTATGACTGAGACTACTATCAAGGCTGTGCAACGCCAACTTATTCTTGTAGCCGTGTCTTACGTGCAAACGGTACCCGCTCTGACTCGCGCACCTGGGACAGTGTCCTGTTTATCATGTATAACTCTTCAAACCAACTCCTTTAACTATCTTACTGATAACCCCTTCAAATAGTAAAATTAGATTGTAAGTTCTTTGGCACAGGGACTGTCTTTGTTCTGTTTGTACAGTGCCTTGTGTAATGGGGTTCTTATCCATGGCTGCAGCTCCTAGGTGCTACCAAAATGCTCCCCCCCCCCAAAAAAAAAAAACCATACAAAGAAGTAACATTAGTTGGTATGTGTGGCTTTTTATTTATTTATTTTTTTACATTAATTTGTATTCCCATAGTGCCTACAGACCCCAATCCAGGCTCAGGACCCCGTTGAGATATCGGCTAGATAGATACATAACTGAACGATGCTTCCTGACCCAAAGAGCTTACAAGCAAAGTCATGATGCAACATCAAGGGGATTACAACAGACAGACATGGAACGCAAAGCAAACAGATGATTTGTGATTGACGTAATAAGCAGCAGTTACAGCACACCCGCTTTCCTAGCTATTATCAAGTGTTTCAGAGCTAGATGGCCTGTCCCTTTTCTGAGAGGAAATGCAAGCAGTGAAAATAGACAGGTTAGTTTTGCTGTAGCTCTTTGCCATAAGTTTGGGCTTCAGAGTTCCTAACTAACACTTCTCTTATTTTATTTTTGCAAAAATGCTAGGTCTGAGCTACCTACTGTTTAGTCTTCAGAGTGACTGAGAGGGAGAGAAATGGAGAGGTGTTAGCAAACAGCAAGGAGATGCTTCCAGCTAAAACTTGAAGTGAGACCGAGAGATGCAGGAAACCTGTTCTAAGTGGCAGGAATGTTTTGGCACCAACAGTGAGCAAGGAAGGCCGAGCCTAGATAGCTGGTGGAGGTGCACGAGATGAGGGGGGCAAGAGGCCTGACTTCATTGCCCTGCATCGTGTCACCATTTGCACCAGTGCAAAGTGCTGCTGATCTGACCTAGTAATGTCTTACACGTCAGTGGTGGAAATGATGGTACAAGGTGTGGGGCAGTGGAGAATTGGGCCTGAGGTCTGTGAAGTCCACTGAACAAGTGCACAGAGGATTTTAAGAATGACACCGGCTTTAAGCTGGCTCTTGGAATGAACAGCCAGCCAGGAGAGGGGTTTGAGAATTGGGAGTGACTGGCTTATACATCCTACATGTCAGAGGTATGTCAGCATATCTTGCCCATATTGAAAGTGGAGCATTGTCTTATCCCCCTTCAGATAGTGGACTTCATAGGATGATTCCCACCCTAATAATAATATATGGAGATATACCTATCTCCTAGATATGGAAGGGACCCTGAAAGGTCATCGAGTCCAGCCCCCTGCCTTCACTAGCAGGACCAAGTACTGATTTTGCCCCAGATCCCTAAGTGGCCCCCTCAAGAATTGAACTCACAACCCTGGGTTTAGCAGGCCAGTGCTCAAACCACTGAGCTATCTCTCCTCTCCGAGCTATCCCTCCTCCCATCTATGAAGGAACATAAATGGCTATTGTGAATTGTAGACAAATTAGAGGTGTCCACAAGAACATAGCATTCCAGGGTTACAGGATCAGGTCTGACAATGTCCAGATGAGACACAGCATGGTCCAGTGGATAGACTGCTGGCCTGGGATCTGGGTTCTGGTTTTGGCTCCACTACTAACTTGCAGTGCGTCCTTGGAAAAGTCACTTCCCTTCTCTGGGCCTCTTTTTCTCCTCCCGCCTCCTGTCTGTTTTATCTATTTAAATTGTAAAAATCTTGAGGCAGAGATTCTCCCCCACTATGGGTTTGTGCTATTCCCAGGGTAATGGGGCTCTTTGCCTTGGTTGTGGTCTCTAGGTGCCACCTCCTACTATTAATACTTCTTCCTTTATAATCCCCAGTCATCCTCCTCTTTCTGTTCAGTTCAGATACGTGCCTTTGGTTTATGTGCTTTGTCATCGTGCTGCTCGGTATATGGAGTCACATCCAACTTTGGATGTAGTTTCCCGACAGACAGTTCTGAACCTAATTTGTCAGCCATAGTGAAGCGAGGCTGGACATGAGGCTCCGGAACCAAATTCTGTGACTAGATTTCAGCTCTTGTAGTCTGGCAGTTAAGGTAGGCCCCCTCCCTTGCAATAGCAGGTTGTGTTTTTTTTTCCTTCAAACCAGAAACACAGAGAAATGAATATATTCAAGTGAAACCCTGTCGGCTGCATTTCAGAGCTTGCATTCCATAAAGGCGGCGTCGATTAGTTTGCAAAGAAATAGGGGGTGGGGTGGGATTTTAAATCTTTAATTTGTAAAATGACCTTGGTGAAATGGCTTGTCTTCTCCGGGCTCTGTAAACCCAGCTGTACAATTGATAAAAGCAGGGTGATAGTGCTGAATACCAGGAGTCTGAGTGGCGTTTTCCCCAGGGACTAGCTACCCAGAACACTTGGCTCTTCCATATCCTCCTAGCAATACACACCAACCAGAGGCAGAGCTCTGCTACTGAAATATTACCTGCAACTCCAGGGTAAAGAGCATCTGAGTTAAACACCCCCAGTAATGTTGTCTGACACCAAGTTAAGTTTTCATACCACTTAACAGTAATTCACTTAAGCAAACTCAACTCCCTTCTCCTCTGTCCAAAGCATTCCATGCCTTAGGTCTGAACTCTGTTGGCCTCCTGAAACCTAACTCTCTTTCCCTGACATTTGTTGACCTAAGCTGATCATAAATAGTGCCTGTCCTACTGTAGGTAAATGCCTTCCTGACATCTGACATTTTCTCCTGTGTCATGGCAGTTCTACACACCAGTCACGGGGAGGAAAGACCTCTATAGCCACTTTGTTTCCTTCTATGTGTTTGTTTTTCCCCTCCAGCACCCCTTGTGGTTTTCGGTTGCTCTTCAATCTCAATATGGAAGAAGCACAGTGCTACCTTGGGAATGTGCATTGGTAGGTGAGCGTGGAGATGATCCTCACCCTTGGGGATGGATGTTCTCGGCTTTACCTTGTGTACGTTCTGCAGTATAGGATCAGAGGATGCATTTCTAGGTATACTTAATCCTGCCTTGAAGCAAGGGGATGGGAGGACTAGATGACCACCTGAGGTCGTCCCTTTCAGCTGAACATTTCTATGATTTTGCTAGTGGATGCAATGGTTGGTGTTACTGGTAGCTTTATATAACATAGCAGTTCTAAGAGATCAGAGACAGCTTTGAAATATTTCATTAGTAACTGACCATACATTTCCCTTGGAAGAATTCGTGGAACGCTGTGTTGTTTGTTTGACTGTCAACTGAGTGTCTCAGTTGTGACTCACTAGTTGTCTAGGGGAATTCTGGGAAGCCGTGAATGGGAAGTATACATTTGCTAATAGGGAATATAACTGAATGTTAGAGCTTCTCAGTTTTAACAAAACTTACAACTCATCATCTTCCTGAACTGAGCAGATGAATGGTGACATGAAAGGTCATAGCATGAGAAGATGGGACTTAGCAGTGTGCTGTGTCTTGAAGAAGGTTGGAGATAACACACGAGGTCACAACCTCTTGCTATCTCTTGGTAAGTCATTAAGAATTTCCACTGGAGATGCTAGTTGTGAGTCCAAGCATTTTTGAGGCACTGTTGAGCTCTTTAAACTCTAGCTGTCTTAATGATACCATTCCTATAAATATTTAAACTTTTTATTACACCATACAACATGTAAAGCTGACCCTATTACCCGGGTCGCATAGCACAGAAACTTTAAATGATTGGAACTCCCAGCCTAGGAGCTCTTAACATAATCCATGACTGCTGTGACTGGGAGGTGGAGAAAACTGCTTTCTTTGGATGTTGTTTGTGATCTTTCTAGTGCGGATAACTCCATGCAGTTAACCATATCAGTATGATCACTGGACCAGAATGCCTATCTGTATGTTCAGCTAGTAATCAAAGGCTCAGAATGAGCTGTGCTTCTGTAACCTATACAGAGCTCTTATCTTTGGCAGTAGTATATTGCTTGTTTTACACTTGGTTAACAAGTGGATAACTGTAGGAATTCTGTGCTTGATTAGACTAATTAGACTAATTCTACAAATACGGCAGTACAATGGTCCAGAACTGACTCTGTGTATCACCTATTGGAATGTAAAAAGAAGAACAGGAGTACTTGTGGCACCTTAGAGACTAACAAATTTATTAGAGCATAAGCTTTCGGATGCATCCGAAGAAGTGGGCTGTAGTCCACGAAAGCTTATGCTCTAATAAATTTGTTAGTCTCTAAGGTGCCACAAGTACTCCTGTTCTTCTTTTTGCGGATACAGACTAACACGGCTGCTACTCTGAAACCTATTGGAATGTGTAATATTTCTAACAGAAATCTAGATTCCGGGTTAAGTAGGGTCCCAAATAGCTGGGGTCCTAACAGCTTTGTCAGCTGCTAAATCAGATCCGTAGCTATTATAGACTGGCTAAATATTTGGTGCTGTGAAAAGCAGTCTGTGATGTAACAGCAAACTGCGTTACTGACTCTTAACCTGATGTTAATTCCAAGTTGTTATATAGAACTCCAGATGTGTTTGCCACCTGTTCCAATGCAGAGATGACTGGCTGTTTCATTATGGAGTGGTAAGGCTGGTGTTCTCAAGATAGGACGGTTGCAACCAGGGGAATTCTAGCTCAGGGAATCTTTCTGCAGGAAAAATAGCCATCACTGTGTGCTAATGGGATGCCTAGTCTATAGCAAAGATTCGTTCTTCATCTGGCCGCTCTGCAGAGAAATATCAAGCCAAGTCGTTTCACTGGATTATGTAACGTGCCCAGCTGTGTAAATTCACTCGCACGTTCCTTGATGCAGCAATGTTGTGTTTCCAGCACCCAGGCAACTGTGTAGGTCATCTCCCTTGTATGTCTAGCTGGTTGTTTGGGGGCAGATGACTGCTGCAGCAATATATCTGACAGCTGATGAGGTGGCATAAGTTTCTCGTATACACTGGATGTGGGAGATCCCCTAAAATCTAAGAATTTATTGTAATGTCTTGTTCACGTTCCTGGCTCTATTTTTCCCTGGTGCTGCTCCCCCATCCCCTCGGCTTGCTAGAGATACTAAGCACCTTCCGTTGTACTTCTACTTTGTTTCAATGTGAGGGTTAGTATGTATGGTCTACTAGTGTTTTCGGTTCTCCCCGATGCACTTACTAGGAGTGTGAGTCCATGAACCAATAGGCACTTGCTCAAGTTAGTTCCATCGCTCACTGGCATCGTTAAATATTATTTGCTTCACTAAAATTGTCATCTTTTGGGGTTAAATGAGCTGCAAGCTTCTGGGGTCTCATGCTGTAGGGCTGACTCTTGGCACCAAGAGATGGGTTTGTAGCTGTTGGTCTATAGTAGAAATACATAATCTGTATATGGGGCCCTACCAAATTCATGGCCATGAAAAACGTGTAATGGAAATCTGGTCTTTTGTGTTTTTACCCTGTACTGTGCACACTTCATGGGGAAGACCAGCATTTCTCAAATTGGGGGCCCTGACCCAAAAGGGAGGTGCAGGGAGGTCACAGGGTTATTTTAGGGGGGTTGTGGTATTGCCACCTGTACTTCGGCTGCCCCGCTCTGAAGGCAGCGCAGGAGAGCGGCGGCTGTTGGTCGGGTCCCCAGCTCAGAAGGCAGCACCGGCCAGCAGCAGTGCAGAGTGAGGGTGGCAATACCATCCCAGGCCATCCTTACTTCTGTGCTGCTGCTGGCAGCAGCTCTGCCTTCAAAGCTGGGCTCCCAGCCAGCAGCCGCCGCTCTCCAGCTGCCCAGCTCTGAAGGCAGCACCGCCACCAACAGCAATGCAGAAGTAAGGGTAGCAGTCCCACAGCCCCCACCCCTACAATAACCTTGTGTGCCCCGCCCCCAACTCCTTTTTGGGTCAGGACCTCTACAATTACAACAACATGAAATTTCAGATTTAAATAGCTAAACTAATGAAATGAACGATTTTTAAAATCCTATGACCATGAAATTGACCAAAATGGACTATGAATTTGGTAGAGCCCTGACTATATACATTGTTGCATGGCCCCTGTCACTCCAGTATGTGAACATCTAGTGGAAGGCAGGGATGGTGATGCATGTGGAACGGATGATAGAAATCAGGGCATTTAAAAGAAATAAAGATAAGATGCCAGTGCATATAGGGGTGGCTGGACTGCAGCCAGCAACTGCCCAACTTGCCTTCTACATGGGTTTTTCTCTTTAAAAGCAGCCACTTCCTGTTATGATAATGATGGAGACTGGTTACTTTTGCAGCGTTTTGCGGGGAGGGGAGCCCATGAATATTTCATCTCCTGAAATGGAAGGGTTAAAACTTTGCTCAGGGGGCCAAATGGTAAATGTTTGACTAGTCCAGTTCTCCCTCAGCAAACTTTTAATGTTCAGCAAAAAAACACGTTGACCTTTAAGGGTCTGACTTAGCCTTCCTTCCCTGCCTTTCTTCCCCACACCCCCTACGTTCCCCTAAAGTAGTTGAAAAGGGTGTTCAGCAAAACTTAATGTGCTTTTAAACTGTTTTAAAATGAACTCCCCGTGTGGTGGAAAATTTCTCAGCCTCTCCAAACCAAGGTCGGCAGTGATGTTAAAATCTCCGCTTTGGGGCTGAGACACGGATCTGTGTGTGCCAGGCATAATGGAAATGTATGCCACAATGTTCCTTCACTCCTTCTCCAGGCTCCGTTTTTGTCAACAGGGCACAGGGTGAAACTCAAGTCTCCTATCTTACAATCTGCCAGATGACCACACCTGAGATAGAATGGTTCAAAACAATCAGAGCTTATCTCCTGAAGGCAATACCGTGTTCCACTAATAAGTAACACTGACTGTTAAATTGGATTGGTGACATTATTTTAAAAAAAGTAACTTAACTCTCAGGCCCAGATCCTCGGAGGGATTTAGGTGCCTAGCTCCAATTGAAATCAGTAAGAGTTAGGTGCCTAAAATACCCTTGAGGATCTGGGCTTCAGACTCTTTGAAAAGTACAATGTTCCAGAGCGGTAGCCGTGTTAATCTGTATCAGCAAAAACAACTAGGAGTCCTTGTGGCACCTTAGAGACTAACAAATTTATTTGGACATAAGCTTTCATGGGCTAGAACCCACTTCATCAGATACATGGAGTGAAAAATTCAATAGGCAGCAAATGAAAAGATGGGAATTGCCTTACCAAGTGGGGGGGAGGGTCATTGCTAACAAGGCCAATTCAATCATGGTGGATGTGGCCCATTCCCAACAGTTGACAAGAAGGTGATACAATGTTACATATGACTGGAAGGAACCTCCTGGGTCAGTGAGTTGAGTCCCCTGTTTATCGCAGGCAGTGCCATCATAGAAACCCAATAATAAATCTACCAAGCCCCGACTTAAAACAGGCTAGCTTGGTGGCCTCCACACCTCCTATGTTCTGTTAAGTACAATGACTTCCCTCTAAGGCTGTAGATATTTCTAAGAGCTGACATGTTCATTGCTGTATAAGAAACAAATCAAGTAGAGCTCTGTGTAAGCTCGAAAGCTTGTCTCTCTCACCCACAGACGTTGGTCCAACAAAAGATATTACTTAACTTAAATCCTTCGAGCTGTCTCCCTGCCAATGCAGGATTGTTCCCTATGCTACAAAGCCTGGTGTTCTTGAATTGTAGACCGGACAAAAGTTACAGTAGTGTCCAATGATAGATTCACGTAGTGCACTGGAGACAAGCTAGAGAACGCTGAGCTAGACAGATGCAAATGGCTGGGCTTTGCCTTGGGTTTATTTTGATTTCACTATCTTTGTGTCATTCAGCTGCAATCTTTTCATGTGGGATTTGTCTGTGCCCACCGTAATCATCCTCCAGCCAGGGTAGGATGTCTGTGCTTAGAGGTGGTGTGTGTGTTTCATGTTTGTGGTCAACCGCATGCTGGGCAAACTGGAAAGAAGCGTTCCATCCCCCTAAGGCTTAAGGAAAGCGTGCGAGCCATTGCAAGGTCTCAATATTTGCATGGAAGCAAAGTTTTGGAAACTCTTAAATACAATTTAATTCAAAGGAAGAGGTGCATCTGACAGTGGGGCTTCTACAGATGAGATGCTGTGTGGCATTGGCGTGGGTCTGAGACAACCTTGGTTTTCATCTTGGCTCTCACATTGACTGTGTGACCCTGAGCAAGTCACTGCCCTTCTTTCTGCCTCAGTTTCCCCCCAGTCCCACCCCAACCTCTGTCTTGTCTATTTAGATTGTAAATTCTCTGGGGCAGGGACTGTCTTACAGCAGAACTAAAATTCATTTGCAAATTAAACACCTTTAATTTGGGCTGGAATAGGGACGGGGAGTGGCTGTCTAAGTACAGAAGCAGCTTTGCCTCTCCTGGAATTGACACCTCCTCATCTATTATTGGGAGTGGACCACATCCACCCTGATCGGATCTGCCCTGTCAACACTGGTTCTCCACTTGTGAGGTAACTCCCTTCTCTTCATGTGTCAGTATATAATGCCTGCATCTGTAACTTTCAGTCTATGCATCTGAAGAAGTAAGGTTTTTTTAACCACAAAAGCTTATGCACAAATAAATCTGTTAGTCTTTAAGGTGCCACCGTACTACTTGTTGTTTTTGTGTCTTATGTGTTTATACAATGCCTAGTACAATGGGGGCCTTGACCTTGGTTGGGTAGTTAGGCATTTCTGTAATATGTAATAAGGGCAATCCATCCAAGATTTTTACACTGGAAAAACTCTCACCCCCAAGTTTGTCTGTGTGAATGTGACATATATTTTAATACCCGAAATAATTTGCTTAACCAGGAAATGGACGGTGTGTGTGTTCGCTCTGAACTGTCTAGACTGTTTCTCCCTTCCCTCCCCCCCCCCCATGTTTGTAATGGTATCGGTGGCCTTAGTCTGAATAGGGCTTCACATTCCATCCAATCTTCCCTTTGGGGCAAAGTAGTTTCTGGTTACTTGGCTAATCTAGCAAGTGGAAATTCCCTTGTCTCATCCAGTGCTAGGTGTGAGGGGTTTGTCTGTTTATGCAACACTACCACCCGGTCTTGTGAGAAGAGCTCTGCTTTTTTCATTGTTTGGTAAGACTTGACTTCGTCTGACCCACAGAACATTCTTTCTTAAGCCCTGCCTATGCAAGGAAATTTTCTGGAAGAGCTATTGTGGAATGCGTGACTTACTTTATTCTGGCGTGCAAAAAAAAAAAATTCCCCACTTGGTACTATTCCAGAACAGTTTATTCTGCAACAGCTATGCAAGTTGACTAGTCCATATAGACTAGGTTTTGAGCAGCTGCTGCCTTGATTGCAGTATCTCCTCTGTAAGGTGCTGTTTCTGGAGTTACCAGTGTATTGCATGGTGGGCCGCTGGTGTTTGGCGGAGGGCTTGAGTGGCAGAACTGGACTGAAGGGGGAAGCGTCTTTTCATTTAAAAAAAGTTCCACTATTCTAGCTGCACTTCAGCGCTCTCCACCTCGAAGGCGTCGTGATGTGTGTGTGTGTGTGTGTGTGCGTCAGTAACAGCCACGTGTTTTGTAAAGAATTGTCAGGCTTCTCCAGCCGAGCGCTGTATCAAATTCTGAACACTGGCCTCCAGAGTATCCCTCCTGTCGGTGCCATTGACAGCTGATGAAGTCTGAGAGACTTTGAGACGTCAGCTGGGATTTTCTAGAAGTGGTTAAAGCCTGGTTTACGCACCAGTTTTTGGTAGTGGTAGAACTCTTTCCATTAAGGGTGTATTCCCCTTTCCCCCCCCCCCCCCCCAACTGATAATTCTACCAGTGCAACCTGTCGTGTGAATGCAGTTTTACCAATATAGCTTATTCCCATATAGGAAAGGGAATAAGCTATACCAGTTTACCAGCACTTTGATAGCAGCATAACTGCATCTCTGCTAGGGGCACATATGCTGCTGCAGTTAAAGTGATACATACACCTTTTGTGTGCTGACAGGACCTTAGGGCAGTGGTTTTCAAACTTTTTTTTCTGGTGACCCAGTTGAAGAAAATTGTTGATGCCTGCGACCCAACGGAGCTGGGGATGAAGGGTTGAGGGGGTGGGAGGAGCTCAGGGCTGGGGCAGAGGGTTGGGGTGAGGGCTGCAGGTTGGGGCTGGGAATGAGGGGTTCAAGGTGTGGGGGGGGGGCTCTGGGTTGGGGCAGGGGGTTGGGTGTGGGAGGGGGACAGGGCTCTGGGCTGGGGATGCAGGCTCTGGGGTGGAGCTGGGGCAGGGGATTGGGGTGCAGGCTTACCTCCGGCAGCTCCCAGTCAGTGACACAGCAGGGGTGCTAAGGCAGGTTTCCTGCCTGTCCTGGCACCGTGGACAGCAGCAGGTCCATCTCCTAGACGGAGGTTCACAAGTGGTGCTGCACTGCTCTCGCCGCAGGCACCGCTTTTCTCTCTGCCCCCCTCCCCTCCCCCGCTCCCATTGGCCATGTGGAGCTAGTGTTTGGGGCGGGGGCAACGCGGGGAACCCCGTGCCTCCCCTCCTGCCCCCAGGATCTGGGCCTGCTGCTGGCCGCTTCCAGGGCGCAGCGCGGTGTCAGAACAGGTAAGGACTTGCCTGCGTTAGCCGGGCAGCACTGCTGACGGGACTTTTAATGGCCCAGTCGGCGGTGCTCAGAACCGCCGCAACCCAGTGCCTTCCATTCCATCCCTGGCTTATTGTAAATCTAACAGGTCAGTGTGTACCCAGATCATGGTATGTTGTGGGACTGTTGGAAAAGGTCACTAGAGCATGTTGCTTTAGACCCTCCAATGACCCATCCCCTCGCAGTGGCATCTGAAGCAAACCACGTTTGTAAACAGCCAATGACAACCGAGGTGTAGAAATAGATGATCTAATAATGATTTACTCGTAATTTCTACTAATAGGAGTTTAAATCTTCTCTACTGGAGTTAAGGGTGCTGAGAAATGTCACAGCTAACGGAAGGTGCTGCAGGCTTGTTTTTGTTTTGCTTTAAGGTCAAAAGGAACCGTTGTGTTGGTCTAGTCTGGCCACCTGTGTAACACAAACCACCATAGGCCTTCTCTGTAAATTAATTCCTGCTTCAGGTTCAATAGCTGTGTTTGAACCAAAGCATCTCTCTCAGAAAAAACATCAATTCTTGATTTTTGAAATATCTTGTGATGGAGAATCCACCACAACCCTTGGTAATTTGTTCCAAAGATTGATTATCGTCACTGTGAAAAATCTGCCCATTATCTGTCCAGAAGGGATATCTGGTTGGGTTGCCATCCATGGCAGCTCGGTGGGAGAATTTTCTCTTCGGGTGACTCCTGGACATGCTTGCTTACCTGGATGTAGGAGTTCAAATGTCTAGAGCCCTGCAAATCTGCCAAGATCTTCTTTATATCTGCGCTGGACTCTACAAAATGCCCAAAGCTCCCAAAAGCATGATGGTACCATTCACTCACATGGCTGGTCAGTTGGCAAAGATGGGTTGGTGATTTGTTGTGCACCATTTACCTATCTCATAGAACTGGAAGGGACCCTGAAAGGTCATCGAGTCCAGCACCCTGCCTTCACTAGCAGGACCAAGTACTGATTTTGCCCTAGATCCCTAAGTGGCCCCCTCAAGGATTGACCTCACAACCCTGGGTTTAGCAGGCCAATGTTCAAACCACTGAGCTATCCCTCCCCCCATTGTTTAGCGCTCCCAGTAGATGTAGATTGGGGCCTTGTGCTAGGCGCTGCATAAACCGAGACTAAGGCGTGGTCCCTGCTCCAAGGAGCACATTCTAGGGGTTGTATTCATGTTACCATAGCTCTTGTTGGCTGTTCCGTTGTTTGAACATAGAAGTAATGGGTCTGAATTTGAAAGGGATTGACTTTACTCGGGTCTCCCAGTGAGGGACAGGTTAGGTGTCAGCAGCCCAAGGGGCAGAGAGGGATCAGAAGCCGGGCCCTGAGGGAAAGGCAAGGTGAATCATCCCTGCCTCTCCCATCCCTCCCACCCCTGTCAGATGGAGATAGCTATCAGTATGCACAGAGCTGAACATAGAAGCAAGAATTTATCTAACTTTTTGAGCTAATGGAAGGGCAAAGTTGATGCTGGAGCTATGACGTAGGACACTTCCTTGAAGGTTAATGGTTTGCTATAGGACGTGCCTTTTGCATGCATGCTATATGTTTTAAAATAAAAAATCAGGATGGATTAAAAAAATCAGTTATTTTAAAAAAAAAAATCTTTTAAAAGTTTAAATACACTTTTTTTCTTTTTAAAAGTAAACCTATTTAAAATTTAAATTGGCAAGCTGTATTCAAGCCTTAAATTTACTGCAATCTATTAATTATTCAAATTATATTCAAGCAGTACGTGTTTGGTGCTGAAGTTTTGAAGTTTCACTGACCTGGTGGCAGTTTGAGTGCTAAACCAGCTGTAGGCCGCAGTGGCCTCCTCTGCAGGTACAGAGAGAGTATTTTCTTCCCTTCAGATTATTCAGCTAGTTCAGTTCAATGACTAGTTTATTTTTGGTTGAGAAACCAACTGGGAGTTGAAAAAACAGGGAAACTTGTTTTCCTTTTCCAATCTATGAATAGAAACAAGATGTGAAGGGATGAGATCTACTAGTTCTAAGATCTTAAGACATAGTGATTGGAAACTATTCAGTTTATTAACTACAGATGGTACTTATTTTGTTTAGTTTGTTTTAAATGCAAAACATATTTTGATAAAACGTTTTCTTGCCTATCCAGCACATTTAAAGTAGTCTTATTTAATTAATAAAAACAAGTTTAGAATTCAGTTAAAAATGCTCCAAAACAAAATTTTAATTTCCATTTAAATGCAGTTAGACACTAATCATCTGGTAAATTAGAAATGCACCATTCACTGTTTTCTAATGCAATAAAAATGTAAAAACTTCAAAATTTAAATTAAAGTTATGTTACGCTACACAGGTGCTTAATAAATGTGTATAGATTGTGTTATTTTTCTGACTAGCAAAAAGTACCAAATATAGTGTGAAGGCTATATTTAGTTGCAAATCAGTACAGTGTAATGGTTACCAACCAATGAGAATCAGTTTGTCTTTAGGAAAGTTATTAAAAAGTACAAATGCAAAACAAGATTAAAATGGGTTTAAATCAAGGTTTCCTGGTTGCTGATTTTTGAATCATGATTGGAATCTGTGATTTAAATCAGCCCAACCTGATATACAAGTGTGTGTGTGTGTGTGTGTATGTGTATATATATATATATATATGTACATAGTTCTTGTTTTAAACAGAGTCAGCATGCAAGCTCAGTGTTACCAAATTAGTTGCACCATGGCTTATAAAACAAACCAGTCACTGGAAGCTGGTGCAATTGGAGACCCAGTTTGGGCTGTGAATAGCTGCATGGGGGTGGATGTTGTGGCTGTGGAGGTGGTTACCTATGGCTCCTGAGGGTCAAGTGGGGTGATTGATCATTTTGCAGTATGACGTTAATGTCTTTGTTCACTTACCCATCTTCCCAACTTGGAGATTATACACTGCAATGTTGCTTGTGTGCCATGGGGTATAAAGGTAGTAAAATAAGCCTGCTGTTAAAGAGGATGTCTCTGATTTAAGCCTCAAACTGATGATGTTTGAGGCAGGGAATGATTGTATTTAGAAGTGCAGGGAGGATGATAAAAAAATCTTGCAAGAATCCGTCTTTGGGTGCTGTTCGGAATTGCTTGCTTTAGGCCCTTTTTGTGCAGGTGATGGGTGTTAGATGGAGGGGGGGCATGAGGAGTGAAATATTCAAATGACATCTCTGTGCAGTCGGAGCCGAAACCAACCTGATTGACAAATCTCTGTTGCAGTGATGTTCTAGCCCTGCCCATATTCAAACAGGAAGAATCAAGTTTGCCTCCTGACAACGAAAACAAGATCCTGCCTTTTCAGTACGTTCTGTGTGCAGCCACATCCCCTGCAGTGAAACTCCATGACGAAACACTCACCTATCTCAATCAAGGTGAGGCTTTTCTGTGTTGCTGGAGGGCAGCTACATGGGTCACATATATTTATTTGAATGTTCACCCTTCAAATGTAAATCATCTTTGTACTAAAACCCAAGCTGCTTCGAGGCTCCCAGCCTTTTCACCTCATTTCGCTCTACCCCAGCAGGTGTGGGATTAGCTGGTTTCCCCAAGGTTCCACCAGAACCAAAAGTCCTAAGGAAAATTGAGCCATCTAAACCCCACGCCTGATTGGCAGAGAACCTACTGCTAACCTTTGCAGTGCTTAGACCAAGGCTAGCATAGGACCGGTTAGGGTCTATAGCAACAGGCACACTACATCTTACAGGCATTATAGACAATCTTCATAGCCTAAAGCAGATTGTGCTACAAATGCATCTTCTGATCCTACTTCCTACCTCAGGAGCATACCCCTTTCTCCTTACTAGGACTTTGCTCACCTGGCTGCCAGCACATGTTCTTGTGACTGGCTGTAAGAGGAAGTAAGTTAGAGCAAGCATATTATTGGGCATACACTAGGAAATTCTTTAGCGCGTGTATTCTCTTGGAGGAGTGACTGAGGTTCTGTGGCCTGCAATGCGCAGGTGGTCAGACCAGGTGATCATGATGGTCCCTTCTGACCTTACAGTCTGAGTCTATAAATTCCAGTCACCTCCATAGGTGGGATTTTGGAAAGATCAGGATAGCTGCCGGTAACCCAATTAAGCCAACATGTAGTGGGTTTCTTCTCATATTCTTAGTTTGCAAGTAGATGAGCTTTGTTAGTTGGGCAATTCCTAAAAAGCTCCATCTTGGTTCACAAGGAAGGACAGGAGCTAACATCTCAACAGGTCCCTCTCCCTTGGCCAGTGTTCATCCACTCCCTGATCAGGATATCACTTACACTTCTCGCCACTTCTGTCGCTCTTGTATTAGATGGCAAATTAAATGCCAAAGAAGAGCAAAACCCATGTGCAGCTAACAGTCGTTAGGCCTCTTCCCTAGGTCAGTCGTATGAGATCCGGATGCTGGATAACAGGAAAATCGGGGAGCTGCCGGAGATAAATGGGAAACTGGTAAAGGTAAGTGAGCGAGAATGCGAATGTCCTTTGTATACAGCCATCCTCGCACAGGGCGTCCTGCCAGCACAGCAGAACATCAGGCAGTCTGCACGGAAAGGTCCTCTCGGCATAGGGATTAATAGGTGCTTTCAGGCACTCAATGCCACCAACCTGCACAAGGTGCTCCCCAGCAGGTGTGGGCTTAGCTGGTCTCCCCAGGGCTCCACCAGAACCAAAGGCCCTACGGAAAATCGAGCCAGCTAGACTCCACCGCCCCCTTGGCAGAGAATCTTCTGTTAATGCTTGAGGAGCTCAGGCCCAGGCTAAGATACAACAGTCTAGTGCCAAGAAAAGAAAATGTGGCGGTAACACACCCCTCCTGAGGGGTATAGAGGTGAAGGAGAACTTCGCATTGTGCAACAGTACCCCCTTTTCCCCACAGCTAATGCTTCACCTCATTCCATCTTTGGACGGATCTTTGGACCATTCCTCACAAGCACCCTGATAGGGAAGAGCTGGGATAAGAGGAAATGCTGACTTGGCGGCTTGTCACTCACTCCACAGGGCCTAGTTTAACTCTTTGTTTCGCCCCTTCAGCTTCTGTGGACGGCTCTAGGTCTCCCATATTCTCCCTCCCTGCTCTTTCACTGAGCTGGTGACGCAGGGAAACCCCCACTGCCTGAGGGATGTTGAGCTGTTTAGTGACGGTTGCAGGACCGGACACACGGTGCTTTGAGCTGGGGGTGGGACTAGATGACCTCCTCAGGTCCCTTCCAACCCTGATCTTCTAGGATTGTCCCCTCTAGAGTATATTTCGAGTGGTGTTTCATGACCGGCGGCTGCAATATACGGAGCATCAGCAGCTTGAGGGCTGGAGGTGGAACAGGCCTGGGGACAGGATATTGGATATAGGTGAGTGTCTGCAGTAGCCTGGATAGGGCCTGGAGAACAGATTTGCATGTAGTTTGTCTTCACTGATGCAATTCCCACTGATCCAAACAGCTTCTGTGCTCTCAGGCAACCCAAGAATTATTTTTATAGGCAAGAAGAGGGAAGCATAATGCTTTGCTGCTCATAAAATAGAGGGTAAATGATTGCGTTTAGTACTGACTCATGACTTTAGCTGGCAGTTCTGTTTTGAATAGGACCTCCCCGCCCTTAGCCCTTCAGGAAAAAAAGCGACTAACTCATCATTGTAAATATTAAAGGGTGTAAAAACATTCAGTATCCCTTGTTCCATGTCCCCTGGGCAACAGAAGCCTTCACACTACTGTAAGACACATCTTCACCTAGCTGTGGCCTCCATATTGCTCTGTCTCCCTTGCCACCACTACATGGCAGTCTAGGAGGCTAGAAGTGGGGAAGCTTGCACAACATCTGCCTGAACTGTGTGGAGCTCTGGCCAACCTCCTCAGTCCCTTGATTTCTTGCACACTGAACTGCCTCAAGAAATTCACTCCGCTCTGGTTCCTGCAGGGCAAGTGAAATAGAGACGATGCCTCTGTCTCTGTACCCGTGCTCGTATAGCCAGAGGGTCAGGGACACTTTATAAAATATATGGAGATAGACCTATATCTCCTAGAACTGGAAGGGACCCTGCCTTCACTAGCAGGACCAAGTACTGATTTTTGCCCCAGATTTCTAAGTGGCTCCCTCAAGGATTGAACTCACAACCTTGGGTTGAGCAGGCCAATGCTCAAACCACTGAGCTATCCCTCCCCCACTCTCTGCCTCGTGCTTGCCCTCCAAGTGTGTCTTCTGCTTCCACAGATATCCCGATGTCTGTGGGTATAATTGACCCCAGGGCAAATCCAACACAACTAAATACAGTGGAGTTTCTCTGGGATCCTTCAAAGAGGACTTCAGTGTTCATCCAGGTAAGACAGGAGTTGCCGGGAACATCCGGCTCCTGCTGTTCCTTTGCAGCAACCCAGGGAAAGGGGAGAAACTGTCCTAGGAAAAGGGGCTCTTTCCCGGGTCAATACTCAGGGTACGTCTACACTACCGCCGGATCGGGTAGTGATCGAGCTGTCGGGGATCGATTTATCGCGTCCCCGATCTTTCTGCCGTCGACTCCGGAACTCCACCCCGGCGAGAGGCGGAAGCGGAGTCGGCAGGGGAGCGGCGGCCGTCGATCCCGTGCCGTGAGGACACGAATAAGTGATTTTAAGTCAATCTAAGATGTGTCGACTTCAGCGATTTTTTTTTTTTTTTCCCTCCCCCCCCCCCCCCCCCCCCCCCCAAAGTAGACCAGGCCTCAGAAACAGCAGCCAGCGGGGTTTTACAGGGGCTGGGGAAGGATCTGCACAAGAGCTCCCCTAGAGCAATGCGTGAGGGTGGCATTGTCTTGTTACCGTATGAAACAGGAAGTGCCTCTGACTAGCTATAAAACAGTGAAATGACCCGTGCGTTTGGGCCAACTTGTCAAGGGTATTTAGGCACCTAGTGGGATTTTTGAAAGCACGTAAGCTAGCTAGTTGCCTAATTCCCATTGAAATTGATAGGACTCGAGTGCCTAACTTGCTTAGGCAGCAAAGAGTCCTGTGGCACCTTATAGACTAACAGACGTATACGTATACATCTGTTAATCTATAAGGTGCCATAGGACTCTTAGTCTGGATCTGTAAAAGCAGCAAACACAGCTACCCCTTTGATACTTAACTTGCTTAGCCCCTTTGAAAATCCCACTGGGTGCCTAAATATCTTTGAAAATCTGGTCCTTTGGGCCTAGAAGGAATAAACTGGAAAAGGCGTGGGTGGGGTTTGCAAACTGCTTTGTTTTAATGATCTTGGGGTGTCATTTGTAACAATAGTAGGTTGGAAATCCTGTAGGCAGAAAGTGAATTACACCCCCCCACACACACACACTTCTGCTGGTGTCTATTTAATTCCTTAATGTTCATGCTATCCGATGCATTTCCATCTCAGCCCTGCAGTGCACCCATCTCACTGGGATGCTGCCCAGGAGCATGTGTCCAGCTAAGTGTGAGACTTCAGGGGCAACATTTTGCCTTGAATGTTAACCGGGCATGTTCTTGTTCCGCAATGTTAGAGCTCTACTAATCATGTCCCTCCTTGGGTGACTCTTTTCAGGTGCACTGTATCAGCACGGAGTTCACCATGAGGAAACATGGCGGCGAAAAGGGAGTGCCCTTCCGAGTCCAGATCGACACCTTTAAAGAGAATGAGAATGGGGAGTACACTGAGCACTTGCATTCTGCCAGCTGCCAGATTAAAGTCTTCAAGGTACCATGTGCTCTGTGGGCACATCCTGCTAAAGAACTAGAACCAGACACAAACGCCCCCCACGTGAAACAATCAGGGAGCAGACCCCAATTGACTCAATGAACTGCAGGGACAGGGCCTTGCCTTTGTATGCCACAGAAGTAGCTCCTTGCCTGTCATGACTAGCACTCTATAAATACACCTCTGCCCTGATATAACGCAACCCGAATTCGGATATAACGCGGTAAAGCAGTGCTCCGGGGGGGCTGCGCACTCCGGCGGATCAAAGCAAGTTCGATATGACGCGGTAAGATTTTTTTGGCTCCTGAGGACAGCGTTCTAAGGGGGTAGAGGTGTACCTTTTATATAGGCAGCAAAACTCATAGGCTGGGAGTAACGTAATGTCATCCAGGTGGATTTTGCCTGTGCTCTCCTAGGGCTCCATATCTTGGCCTTGAGCAGTTTTCTCTGTTTTAGCTTCTAGTTATTGTGGGATAGGTGCTTTTAAAATAAAAAAAAGTCCTAAATCTAGTCCTTCTCTAGCCCCCGGGTTAGTGCAGGCATGAGTGAAATGTGTGAATGTAATACGAGTTAAGGATCGGATCAGAGGCTTAATGTCAACAGAAGCCCTGGGTGTGACGATCTGATCTGTCCTTAGCTTTTGTGGGTGGTGGTAAGAGGAGTAGGTAAAACATCAGAGCATCATTAGGGATAGCCCTAGAGGAAAGGCTGCTTGCCAGCAGAACTCCTTGGGTCTGGAATAGATGGCCTATGGCACCCCCAGGATGTCTGGGACAAGTGACACCATCTTAGCGAATCTTCACTCCCCCATAACAATGTAAAACCCCGGACAACTTCCCTGGCTCCTCTCCAGCTCCAAAGGGAAGCCCAGCACAGAGAGCTGTCGGAATAGCTTGGTCTAGTGGCTAGGGTGTTGCACCAAGACAGGAGAACAGAGGTTCTGGGCCCAACCCTGCCACTGACTTGCTGTATGCCTTTGAGTAAGTCACTTCTCCTCTCTGTGCTTGTTTCTCCTCCTACCTCTTGTCTGTTTAGATTGTGAGCTCTTCAGGGCAGGGCCTGTTTCTTAGGCTACGTGTACACTACAGCCTGTGTTGGCAAAACGTATGTCTCTCAGCGGTGTGAATATTCCAACCTCCTGAGCAACATATGTTACACCGACATAAGCTTTTGTGTGCACAGCGCTATGTCAGCGAGAGACGCTCCTAAGCATATAGCTTATGCCACTCACGGAGGTCGTTTTTTTTTTTTTTTTTAATGCTGACTGGACAACTCCCTCCCAGCGGCATAGCACGTCTTCACCGCACGCATGCACTATATGTATAGACATGGCCTATGCTTTGGTACAACACCCAGCACAATGGGACCTTGATCTCTCTTGGGTCTTCTGGGTGCTACTTTAGTACAAATAAAGTAAATGTAACCCCTAGCATCCTGAGCTGTGATATGACCGCCTATAGGCCAGCTCGCTCTGAAGAGCAGGATTGCAAAGCTGTTGACTCTGAACTTCTGCACAGCTTCTGTTTCTAACACCGGGAAACATGGTAACAGATGCCAAAAATACCAAATTGCCTTTGAAACCGGAGGAAGAACCACTCAGCTATTCAGAAGTAAAGTCCTGCTTACCAGGTCTCAAGCCGGTACCTGTTAGGACAGAGGCATAAACCCTTTGCAGAAGGGTTGGCTGGTAGGTAGGTCTGGGGGCATCTCCATCTAGAGTCGCAATGATTCATGATCTTCATGCACTTGATGCACGCACTCTTACTGCCTGTGTGAAAAGCTGCTACTTTGAAGCGGGACTTCTAGCTGTTTATCCTACAAGCAATCTTTATATGCTCTGTTTGGGTTGCTGGTGGAACTGCTGCTCCCATTTTGAAGTGTAAATAACCCTTCCCTCTCAAGAGCTGATGGGTGACTGAGATCACAGGAAACTCTCTTGAACTCCACCCGTGGTTGAGAGCTTGGCAGGGATTCCTGACTACATGGAATCAGGTTGATCTGCTCACTAGATACAGCCACTGCACCTGTAGCACAAGCACTGTTGGGGCTGCAGATAACATCAGGGCCTGGGGTAAATTGGCATGCGATCCTTTCACTGCAGGAGATTCTCAGGACATTCTTACCCGCAGGGGTAATATCGATTGTAGGACAGTGGGAGTAGAAGATGAGCATGGCTGTGTTTTGAAAATGGCTTGTGAGGGCTTTTATCAGGTCTTTCCTTGTGGAGTTTGGTTCGTCTTCCCAAACCTTTGCAGAGACACCTGACACAGACCCCGATTGAAATATGGGGCAGAGCAGGGACGCAGGTTCTGTTTCAAAGCAGCTGATGGCCTCTTTAAAGGGCCTCGTTGCTCTCGGCGCTGTTTCTAAGCCAGGGAGGGGAAGCTGCTCTGCATTTCAGATCCGCAGTTTTGAGGGAAAGCATGGCACTCCATTGATGCTATGTCTGCCTTAAGGAATCTGGTACCATTGTAATTACGTCGGCCGGCCAGGTCTACACTACAGGCTTATATCAGTATAACTATGTCGCTCGGGGTAGCAACATACTTCTACCAACATAACCCCCGGTCTAGAGAACATCATGTTGACGGGACATAGCTACCGCCTCTCGTGGAGGTGGATTAACTCTGCCGACGGGAGAAGCTCTCCCGCTGGCGTAGGAGCGTCTTCACTTAAGTGCTTTTAAGCGTAGACCTGCCCTTTGTGTAGACCTGCAGCAGGGTTTACACCTGTGCAGCTTACTCTTACAGTCTACATTAGGGGTTTGCATCAGTGCAACTATATTGGTGTCGTTGGGCCAGAACAAATTTCTCTAATGCAGAAACGGCCTGAGGGCCATAGCCCTGGGAAGCACGTTAAAGAACCTCCAAATGCAAAGGCCGTGTCTTCAGAATCCTGAACGGGAATTCCAGCCTTCGTTTACACACCGCTTGAGCTATGTTGTCTAACCACTTACGCTGAGCTGTGAAAGGGTGTGTGGGGGTTTGCGTGCATGTTGATAACCTGATTACGCAGATGAAAATCTAGCAAGGAGTTTCACAAAGTGCAGGAGGTGCAATAAAACGAGTTATTTGACGGATTAAAGCAAACATGGAAAAAGAGATGAACTGAAACACACTGGGAAATGTTTCAGGAAAGAGCTTTGTAGCCAAAAGAACTTGGTGACCCTTTCGGTTCACTGCTGATACGTGCTTATACCAGCACCCCTACGAAATACTGGAGTGTTGGAAAAAGTACTCTGGCAGTTAGCATGAAGAACCCAATTCTCCATCTCCCTTCCCTGATCGTTGTCAGCTAGTCTATGCCAAGGAGCCAGCACAGAATTATTCCCTATAATAATTGCAAGTCTAGCTTTAAATCTCTCCAGAGGTGAGGTAGAAGGGGAATGGGGAATCTTACTAGTCCCTAAAGCAATAGGTGAAGCCCTAAATCGTAATCCCTAACTCTTTAGTGCTTTTCATCAGGTCTTAGAGCACTTTACAAAGGAGGTTGGTTCCATTATTCCATTTTACAGATGGGGAAACTGAGGTATAGGGCGGTGAAGTGACTTGCCCAGTGTCACCCAGCAAGCCAGTGGCAGAGCTCAGAATAAAATCTAGGTGGTCTGATTCACCATCCAGGGTTCCCTTATGCTGCAACAGACTTAAACCAGAACAGATCTGCAGCCACACCCACCCATGTCTTTGCCCTGTTAGAGCTCATTGGCATGGCATAGCATCCTGGTCTGTGCCTAATTCCTTTCTGAAAGATTTTTTCACTTTCTAGTTCAGATGTTTTGAAATCTTTTCCTGGGGGAGGGCAGATCGGGTTAGTAGGGAGAACAGCTAGTAATATGAAGATCTGTCACAGAGTGCACATTATTCTCTGCCCATACCAGCCGGGCTACCTTCCCCTAAGGCAGCAGTTTGGAATCTGTCCCCCAACTCAATAACTTGAAAGGTTCCCCAGCTCTCTGTCAGCTTTTCTATTCTGTTCCAGTCTCCTCCTGTCTCTTTGTGCAGCCAGTGTGAATCTAGCTCTCTTCCTGCATTTGACTAACTCCCTTCCAAGATGCCAGGCATTTGTGATCTAACAAAAATGTTGGACTTCCAGCCCAAAGGAGCAGATCGAAAACAGAAGACGGACAGAGAGAAAATGGAGAAGCGAACTCCTCATGAGAAGGAGAAATACCAGCCTTCCTATGAGACCACAATACTCACAGAGGTGAGAGCATTTGGCTACTAGAATCTGTCTCCTAGCAAATCAGCTTGGTTGGGGGCGACAATGTCATTCCACCTCCTCCACCTCCAGGCCTAATTGAAGGGTCATTAAACTGTTAAGCTAGGTGGTGGGTGTGATAAATAGCTAGATAGGGTGAGAATTGTTAGCCTATCAATGAGAGGCAGCTATCTCATTCTTTGGACCGCCATGCTAAACTGACTCTGTATCCCTTGGGAAGTAGAACAGTTTTGATCTGGTTAGAGTAAATTCTGGTAACAGGCTGCTTGATGTGTGTGCACGCTCTGCAGCTGGCACAGTGGGAGGATATTAAGCAAACACACACAATGCCCAGGAGATGTGACTCCAATCCAAGAGCTCACTGTTTTGAATATTCTAGTTTGAAGACGGTCCAGTGTTTCACAGGGTCTGTACTACCCCTGTAAATTGTAATGCAGCAGTAAACTAGCTCTTTAGCGGTTTTCTGCAAAAGGAGGTTTACTCTGTAGTCTACATTAAACGGAGCAGGGCACAATTTTGCCCTAGTTCATAGAAGCCAGCTTAAAGCTAAATCTAGAGAAACCAGTTTGTAAAAGTTGAAAACAACACTGTGACTTTCCTGGGGAATCTCACAATTGGGTTTTCATTTCTAGTGTTCTCCGTGGCCAGAGATCACTTATGTCAACAATGCACCATCTCCTGGCTTTAACAGCTCCCACAGCAGCTTTTCCATTGGTGAGGGGTAAGTGTGGGCAGTGAGAACTGCTTGAATCCTAGAATAGAATATCAGGGTTGGAAGGGACCTCAGCAAGAGCACCGCTGGGTTTTCTGCCGCCCTAGGCGGCGGAAGGTCCTGCCCTGAAATGCCACCCCCCCCACAGAGGCGGCAGAAGGTCCCACTGCTGAAATACCGCCACAGTCGCCCCCCCTTGTAGCGCCCTAGGCGACCACCTAAGTCTTCTAATGGGTTGCGCCGGCCCTGGACCTCAGGAGGTCATCTAGTCCAATCCCCTGACAGATTTTTGTCCCAAATCCCTAAATGGCCCCCTCAAGGATTGAACTCACAACCCTGGGTTTAGCAGGCCAATGCTCAAACCACTGAGCTCTCCCTCCCCTCTTGGCTGGCTGGCTGGCTGTCATCCTCTTCTGACTTCCCTGAGGGATGGAAACATTTGAATTGTCTGGTGACCTTACCCTAAATGATTTCCTAGCATTTTAGAACCAGCAGCTAGCGCATCCTATTTAAAAAACGCTAATGGCAGCAAAAAATGGCAGCTCCTGGAGATCTAGCCCGTTGCTCATTCTGATCACTAACATGTACAGCAAACTTTGCCCCTGAAATGAGAACTGAATGTGCATTTGTGTAGCTGTTCTGCCTGTGTTCAGCCATCAGCCTTCCCCTGGCATATCAATTCACTCACATAGTGCCGTTCGTTGTTCTGCGGGGTATTTCATTTCCCTGGCAATGATATTGACATGGTCACGTTGCTGCTTGCAACCAGTCATGCCTACAGGTTTCTGAGCCCACTTTCCAGAACACACTGTGTGCTGGTCATTGCGTATCATGGTTCGCAATAGAATATGTGACGCCTTTTGTCAGTGTATTTCAGAGGCATCAGACTGGGAGGTGGGGAAGAGCAGATTCCAACCACGTTTTTGTTTTTTTTCTTTCTCAAAATCTAGAAATGGCTCTCCAAACCACCAGCCCGAGCCACCTCCTCCGATCACAGATGTAAGTCCCACCTCAAATCTTATGCTTGTGGTAAGGATGGTGTTTATCCTATTTTCTAAATTTACTGTTGGAAGTTTGTGGGTTTCTAGGTGTCTATGTTCAGGAGCTTGCTGGTGCTGCAGTATGGGGTCTCTGGGCTTGTCTACACATGAGAGTTAATCCGGAATAAGGTAGGGTATGACTTTAAAGCGGTTTAACTATTCCTGGTTAACTCCACTCTTATTCCAAATTAATTTAATTCACTTTCAGATAATTTGGAATAAAACACTCTGATCCAGAATAAGAGCATTCACATGTGATGTGAATCAGGAATAGCTATTCCAGAATAATTCCCCATGTAGACAAGACCTCTGTCTCTGGGCTGGACAGGCTTCCCTTGAGAATAAATTTCATAGACCATTTTAATGCCAGAAGGGGCCATTATCATCCAGTCTCACCTCCTCTATTACACAGGCCAAAGAAGCTCACCAACCCCTGGTCTACACTGAGAGAGGGGGGTGATATCCATCTAAGTTACACAACGTCAGCTACGTGAATAACATAGCTGAAGTCGACGTACTTAGATTGACTTACCGTGGTGTCTTCACTGCGGTGAATCGACTGCTGCCACTCCCCCGTTGACTCTGTCTGCGCCTCCCGCAGCGCTGGAGTACAGGAGTCGATGGGAGAGTGCTCGGGGGTCGATTTATCACGTCTAGACTAGATGCGATAAATCGACCCCCGCTGGATCGATCACTGCCTGCTGATCCGGCGGGTAGTGAAGATATACCCTTCTAAGTTAAGCCCATAACTTCTTCCTCAATGGCTCCTACTTGGTGAGAGAGGATCTAGAGTGAAAACTCTCAGTGAAGCCATACAAAAACTTTGACAGTGGTTGAGCAGCTGGCGTTCTGTGACCTCTGCTCTAAGTGTGCTGACCAGCATTATCTCATTGTTGTGCTTCTGCCTTCTCTTCCCTCCCCCCAGTCTGTCTGTATTTCACCTGCTGTCTCTAGTGTTATACTGAAATTGTAAGCTCTCTGGGATAAGGACCATCTTCATTCTATGTTCATACAGGGCCCTGATCCAGGCCTTGGGGTCCTAGGCGTTCCCATATTACAGTCGTAATCTAGCTGACCTGTGCTAATGTTTTAATGCAAGTGGCTTGTGTGTTACCTAGTCTAAGGAAAAGTAACCGTTTTATTCCCGTGCCGCAGAACCTCCTGCCAACGACGACGCCTCAGGAAGCCCAGCAATGGCTGCATCGAAACCGCTTCTCCACGTTCTCCCGGCTCTTCACGAACTTCTCAGGTTGGTGATGAAAGCCCATCTCTGCTCGCTCCTCGCCTCAATAGGGTCCTGCTGCATTCCCTCCTGAGGAGGTATCGATCGGCGGAAGTATTGTAGTCTGTGCAAACTCTGCTGTGATGCGTTGTATGAAACTTACCTCCATCTTCTTTAAATGAACCATTCCTACTCTCTTTTCCCCACGGGTGATCTATTGGCTCCTTGTTGTTTTAAATTCCAGGGGCAGACTTACTGAAGCTAACCAGGGAAGATGTTATCCAGATCTGTGGCCCTGCAGATGGCATCAGGCTCTTCAATGCGTTAAAGGGACGGTGTGTATACTTGTAAAAGCTGAGAATGAGTGTTGATTTTTATGCCCCACAGAGCAATGGCCATGGGGTCTCTGCTTCTCGATCACTCTTGTAGTTCTGGGCCTTATCTACCCTAGAAAAGGTTGCCGGTATAATTCTAGTTTTAGTGGAAGCCAATGATAGTGGAAATGCAGTTTCTCCCAGCAAACGGACTCTTTTACCAATATAACTGCATCTGCATTAGGGCTCTTGCCAGCATAGCTATGTTGGTCACAAATCCCACCTCATCTCACCCCTGACTGATGTACTAATCCAGCAAAACTTCAGTGTAGACTGGGCCTCTGGCTCATCAGTGCATTGCTGCCGTAACGCCTAGTGCCTCCGTGAACCCGAGACAAAGGAGGACTTCTGCGGCATGACAGAAATGTTGTGACAGGTTAGAAATGTCAGGGCTAACCTTATTCCAAAAACTGCAGGAAAAAAGCCAGGGATTTCATGGATTTGTTGAAAAGCCTAGCATAGTTTAAAAGCAAAATCCTTCTTCAAGATCTGACCTTATATCACAGACTCGCAGATCGTGCCCACGCTTGGCCCCGTGCGGTCCGTGGGGGGGTGCCCCTTTAAGTGAGACAGCCCTTCTCGGGAGTCCACTCGCTCTCGGGGTGAGGCCCCTCCACCTCCTGGAGCCGCACCTCTCTGAGCCTTAGCATGTCTGTTTCTCGTCATGGGCCCCCTCAGGGAGTCCACTCGCTCTGGACCCCTGAGGCCTCCACCCCCCAAAGGGGTTGATGCAACCTTGTTCTCTAGACCGGGGCGACTCTCAGCCAGCATGAAACAGGAGGGGTTAGTGAGCGTTGAACACAGCACAGGAAA
The DNA here is from genome assembly GCF_013100865.1 of Trachemys scripta elegans. Taxonomy (NCBI): domain Eukaryota; kingdom Metazoa; phylum Chordata; order Testudines; family Emydidae; genus Trachemys; species Trachemys scripta. The sequence continues at coordinate 17,824,617 of NC_048313.1, read as the reverse complement.
CTCGGCCTCAGGCCTGGCCTCCCTCAGCGCAGCACATCCAAGTCTCCCCTGCCTCCAGGTGGGCTCTGCCTGCCCCCTATCCCCAGCCCAGAGCCCCTGCTTCCCAGCTGGGCATCTGATATCACTGGCCCCAAGCCCCGCCTGTGTCCATTGTCTTCTCTCCAGGTAAACAGGGTTGCCTGGGCCTCCTCTCCTCTCTTCTGTCCTCTGGCTGGAACTGCTGGTTAGATCACCAGGGTCCTCTCATCAGGGTCCTCTCTTTACAGCCCATTGTCCTCCCACTGGCCAGAACCGTCTGCGACTCCTGAGCTGGGCCTCCGGGTCACCAGGTCATCAGGTCACCAGTCGCTGAGGTATCCGCCCTCCAGGCCATTGGCTGGGGTCCCAAGTTCCCTCTCCGGTCCTCTGTAACAACAAACTCCCTCTCCCCTCACCTCGTTAAACCAGTAACACCCAGGGAAACTGAGTTCCACTCCCTCGGCATGCAAACCATTGGAAAAACAAGGTAAAAACAAGAAAATCCCCCACCTAGTCAAACTTTAAAGTGATAATCCAGTTCAGAAAAAGCGAAGACCATACAGCTCGAAAGCCAAATTTAAGTTGCTGATGATGCTTTGGAGCTAGAAGGTCCAGAATTCAGGTCTAGGCACTTGTGAATTTCTTATGGCAGAAGGAGGAAGCCTGCAAGAAAATTGGTAGGTCATCTGGATGAGTGGGAAGGAAAGGATTAGGAAGGATGACCGTGTTCCAGAGGAACTCGATGAGTTCTTTGCATCAGTTTGGGGGTATCCTTGAGCTGTCTGCCATGGATAGAACAAAAATAGAAGGGGTCCAGAGACACAGTGAAAATGATTAGAAGGGTCACTTCCAGGTGAGGAAAGGTTGGGTTTTGTTAAGAGAGGACGACAAAGGGACGCAAGGTGGGTAAAACATGGGGTAAAGAAGCTAAACTGGATGCTTCTGTTTATCCCTCCTTGTAACACAAAAACTTGAGAGCATTCAGTGACATTGCAAAGCAACAAATGCATAATCGCTAAAGGAAAATAGTTATACATTTTGGAAAATTAACGCCTGGAAAACTCTGCCACAAAATACCATCGAGGGCAAGAGCGTAGCAGGGTTCAGAAGAGGATTAAATGCTTCTAAGGGCATATCTACACTACTATGCCGCTGTAGCACGTCTGGGGGAGATGCACTAGGCCGACAGAAGAGCGTGCTCCTGTTGGCATAACTACTCCACCTCCACAAAAGGCGGAAGCTATATCGGCAGGACAGCCTTTCCCGCCGACATAGTGCTGGTGTGGACAGCGCTTAGGTCGATGTAATGTGTGTGGCTTGGGGGTGTCTTTCTCACGGCCCTGAGCGACGTAAGTTGCATCAACTTAAGTGGTAGTGTAAACCAGCCCTAAGAAACACTTGGTCGTATTTTTAGGGCCTAAGCCCAACCAATAAGGGTCCAGATTTCAAGAGCTCTGCATATTGAGTGCTGAGCAATTCTGAGAATCCAGATCTTTGTTGAGGTGCGTGAATAAGAGCTGAGCTCTCTTGAAAATCTGGACCGGATCATTAGTGCTGGACAGTCGCAAAATCTGGCCTCAGGTGACGGGGGTAGAAAGAAACGTCTCTTGTGGGCAAGTTCCTCCATTAGGGAGCTTTCCTTGCATCTCCATGTGAAGCCTCTGGGACTAGCTTGCAGTTCCAATCACCCTGTGCCCGAGATGGAGGATCAGCTAGTGGAGAAACTGTTGCAGGAATTGCAACCAGGCAGAGAAGCACAGAGCCACAGGTGGTGTACTAATATCAGGGTGTGTTTTGGGAGAGCATGGATTTCTGATAAGGGACGGCAAGAGTCGGTGCTCGTGTGAGCATTCCAGGGAGTTAATGTACCAAGTCGGATGACTGGTGAGATAGCACTGAAACGTTGTCGCAGCTTTGCATGGGGGTGGGGGAGCAGACATTAGTCACCTCCTAGCTGACTCAACTCAGAAATTGCTGTGACAAGCTTCATCTGTTTCCTATTCCAGTGTTATCCACTGCTCTTTCCGCAGCCTAGGGTCTCCCTGCTTTAAACCCCAGCCCATCCACTCCCAGCTGCTATTAATCCCACTTAAGAGGGCTGAATGGGACACTTGGCAGCCAGTCCTCACGGCCCTTAATTGGCCAGGAGTCTGAATGCTGCCTGATTCCTCTTCTCCCCGCCCCCTCCTTTTTTTGTGTTGTCTCCATGAAACAAAACTTGCTGTGATCTCCCTCTTGTTTCTGCCTGAAGACAGGCCTGTGTGTCTGGTCTTCTGCATCAAGGAGCCTGAAAAGTGGAGCGTGGGACCTGAGCATCAGGGAAACTGGAAACATGCTCACGGTAAACTCAGTGGTATTCACCTGTTCCGCCCTCCCTCCCGCAGGATGGTACGGCCAAGGCTGACCATCTACGTGTGCCAGGAGCCTCAGCCGCTGAGGGACCAGCAGAAGCATGAGGATGGGGAGCCGGCAAACAGTACTTTCTTTGGTAAGCGTTTCCAGAAGGGGTGACATGCTTTCTCCCCTCACATGCTGAAGTTCTGGCTTAGTGCTGTGGGATCTCTACAAAAGCAGCAAGTAGGATACCAGTCATCTCAGAGGAGAAGCAGCGTGGTCCAGTGGATAGAGAACTGGACAGGGACTCCGATGATCTGAGTTCTAATCCTGGCTCTTCCACTTTGGGCAAGTCACTTCCCTGCTGACACTGTTTCTGTCTATTTTAAGCTCTTTAGGGCTTGATATTCTCTCAATATGTGTACAGTGCCCAGTAAAATGGGACTTCAGTCTCAGCTGGTGCCTCTAGTCATTACCATAATGCACGTAATCTCACATAGAGGCATACAGGAATTTTATGCAAGCTTGCCTCCTTTTTCGGCTGCCCTTGCTTATGCTAGCCCCTATCATTCTCGCTTTTTGGCCGCCAGAAGGTGGAAGGCTTCCCTGGAAGATAACCCAGCGTCAGCATGAAGGCAGGAGGGCTGTTGGTTCCCCCACACAGCATTTGGGGGAAGGTTGAGTGGGGTTGGAAGGAGGGCTCTGTGTTGACCTGCCATCATTCCAGCGTGCTGGTTTTCTCCTCCCCAATTAAAACTGTGGCTGCGGCATCTCATGGTTGGCACGGTGCCTACACTGGGCTGATAAATTATAGCTTGTTTGAGAATCCAGCATGGCCTAGACGCACTGACTGACCTACTTTTCTGGAGTGGCTTGATGCCAGCACATCCACTTTCGGCATTCTGGGAGAAAGCTGCAAAGCCAGTGGGCTCTGTCTTTCTGTCTTGTTACGACTCCATAACCCGCATGCTTCCCCATGTCCCCTCCAAGGCGATGGCATTGGTATTCAAGGGGGCTCGTCAGTCGCACTTCGATTTCTTTCGGTTGAGTGGAAATAGCCGGGAATAGTGCGGAGTCACGTTTGGCCAGCATTACTGAGATGGGAGGGTCATTCCATTCTGTTTATACAGCACCTAGCAGTGGGGCCGTGATCCATGACTGGGGTGCCTAAGCACTACCATAATATTTACAGTATTCAGGCAACTCAGACACGGTCACAATAGATGCTTTGGAAGCTAATAGTAACTGCTCTTGTCCCTGTTGCAGTATATCACGCTATCTATCTGGAAGAGCTGACAGCAGTGGAACTGACAGAAAAAATTGCCCAGCTCTTCAGTATCTCCTCTCGACAGATCAGCCATATCTACAAACAAGGCCCTACAGGAATACACGTACTGATCAGCGATGAGGTAAGTGCCTCTTGGCACTTAGCCTGGAGGGATCTTCGAGTCATGGTGGCTCAGCTACTTTCAGTCTGTTGCCAACCTGGTCTGGTTCTATGATCTCTGACATGGGGAAACGTGCTAAGGGTTGCAAATGGACAGGGAGTGGTTTGAATATTGGCCCTTTCCAGGTAAACAGCTTAGGGGCCCTATGTACCTGTCTGCAGAGCCCAACGGGCTAGATTTTACAATTGCATTTGTGCTCTCACCTGTAATACTACTTGCGTTCCTCAGTTTCAAAGCATTAATCCTGAACCCCCACCCCCATTTATCCCCATTTTACAGATGCCAAAACTGTGCCCAAGGTCACAGAATTGGTGTCAGGGCCCAAATAAGGCCCTGGAGGGAATCCAGGCTCCCAGGTCTGTGCTTAGGCCGTGGCACTTAAGATCTGATCCACCTAATGTTGCCTGTTTTAAAGGGAAAGCTGGAATTACTCATTTCGAGTGGGTTTCCCAGATGGCTTTGTGTGCAGGGGGCCTGAGTCTTCATGTGAAGTTGGGCACATTTACATTGCTAGAGAGCTGGGAAAGAGTCTTGATGTAAATGAGAACCAGGCCCACAGTGAAGTATCCACCTAATACCTGGCCCATCCTGTCTATGGGCAAAGTCCTGGATGATCTCCTAGGTCTCTCTAACGCCTGTGGGATCCATATAACCCTCACTGTCCAGTGCAACTGAACCGCTAGGAGGGGCGGTTAGCTGCAGCATGTGTGTGGCCAGCGTCCGGTCCACTTTAGAAGAAGGGAAGTGAGAAGTCCAGCCTCCCAGCTGGGCTTGCCACCCGCTCAGCCCACTCTGCTAGTACTGGCACAAGCCGGTGGGGTAGGTGGTGCGACTCCTGCCATAAAGGTTGCCAAGAGGTCTCTAGAAAGGTGAACAAAGCTCTTACTAATAGCCTCTGTGCTGGCTACTCCACTTCAAGGATGTGGCGCAGGAAACAGAGCTTCTGCCTTGAATCTAAAAATAAATGGAAACGCCCTGAGCAAACGCTGCCCATCCAGCATGTAACAATATTGCCACTAACACTTCATTATAACCAGACTGTCACAGGGTGGCCAGCCCCTTAAGGGGAGATGAGCCTCAGTCCATCTGCGACCAGCTTGTCTCACCTCCTCACCGAGTCCCACTGTGGGACGTGGGACTCGGTGAGGCACTGCTGGTCCCTGGGGAGGGAAGGGAGCTCTAGTGGGAGTGCTGGCTGCAGTTCCTTAGGCTGCCTCGTAGGCTTTTTCCACAGCTGGGGAGGCAAGTTAGGTCCCCCCATCTTATCTTTTTTTTTTTCTTAAGGGGCCAGCCACCCTGATATGTGCATGCGTTCTCGTTCGTTCTCTCTCATATTTGAGGAATTGGGAAGGGGCTTCAATATCTGTTTTCTTGTTTGATTGGCTGGTTTGGTTCTGCTGTATTTCAGATACCCACACTCCCGCACTCTGGGTGTGAGGGAGGAATAAATATTCCAGGTGGTGCATTCTATATACCCCAAAGCACTGTAGTGGCTGAATAGCTTCCAGCTCTTTCAAGGGGCCGTGCCTAACCCCACCATTAAATGACTAATACATATATGAAATCGAGCCTCGGTCCTAAACTTATGGATTCAACTGATCTCATGCCTTCTTTCAGATGATCCAGAACTTCCAAGACGAATCGTGTTTTGTTCTGGACACAATGAAAGGTAACTGAATTCATTCAATGTGCCTTTATAAAACAGTGGGTGCTCCTCTCTCCTCTTCGTCCCCCCCCCGCCACCACTTGTTTGGCAGTCTTGAGAACTCTTCTATAGAAAGAGGCATGTTGAATTGAAATTGAAAGCTGCTTTCCTTGTGGTTGGAGATGTCTGACGCTGCTTTGCTTTCTTTCCAGCTGAAACCAATGATAGCTACCACATCATCTTAAAATAAGAGGGAACTGGACTAGGAGAGAGCCCGTCGCCACCTCTCATCACACACAAAGACCCATCGCCTATTGCACAAGGATGCAAGCAGAGATCAGAAATTCATGGGAGGCTTCTGTAAAGATCCCGAGCTTTGTTGTTACTGCGCCGTACCTTCTGGCAGGTGACCCACCCCACTCCCCCGTAATTCTTCTGCCATGCAGCCTGCCGATGATGATAGCGCACTGCTTAACCTCTGGAGTTTAAAATGGAAGTAGTTGCAGATGGGAGGCTAAACTTGCCAGGTTGTGTTGTCCTTCGCTATTGATAGGAACTTGCCCTTGTCTTGGGACCTGCGTATGGGTTTAATGATAAGTGTGTTACATTTTGAGAGGTGTTGGCTCTTGTGATTGTGCTGGAGACTTGCAAGTGAACATCTATTCTAATAACTCAACCCAGCAACCTCTCCGGCATACCCCGCAACCTCTCAAACACCCCGCCCACAAAATAAACCTTCCAACTGCACTGATGGAACTGGGGGAGGGGAAGCATTATTTTTTGAAGCTTCTCTTTGACCTTGTCGGACAGCTGCATTGTGAAGGCGTTATTCTCATTCTCCCGATCCTTGTTGGTTTAGTTCCTGCGTGTGCGTGTGAGAAAGAGATTGCTTGTAGTTCTGTCCTCCATGTCCGTGTCAAGACCGTCAGGAACGAACTCCATTCTCATGGATTTATAAGGTCACTGTCTATATGGACAAACATGGCTTTACTCTCAAAGCTCACGTGACTTTGAAAAAAAAAAAAATGAAATTTGATGATGAATTAGCTAACTGATGATATGGTCTGTTTCCTGTATGATTCCTTTTTTAAAAAGGAACTAAAATTCTTGATCTTTGAGGTGGAGGGGAAGTGATAAACTTCTGCTGTACCTTCATTGTCAACTTGGGTGACACTTTATTGGCATGTTGACTTTTATGTCTCATTGGCCTGAAAGTCACTTTTGGAGCTGGAAGAGTATGGGACCAGCACTGAAAAAGATTGACATAGCAAGAACCTGCAGGCTGTGCTCAAAGCTACTGAAAACGCCATGGCGACGAAAGGGCCTACATACAGATTTCCAGGACAGCAGCCGTTGGGTCTCTTGGGTGTTTAAAAAAAAAAAAAAAAAAAAAAAAATCTGCTTTCTAAAACAGATGCCTGAGCACACGTCCCCTCTTTGTGAGAGCACCTATTATAGCTTGAAAGAAGATGTTCTAAATAAAAAGCATCTTATAATAAAGTGAGGCCTGGATTTATATTTGCCCAGAATGTCAGGTTCTTGGGTAAACAGATGGTTTTTATAAACATACATGAAATATTTTTACGAGAAACAGAATACAAAGCAGATGTGTTCAAATGATTAGGTTGTGACATTAACCAACACAAGGCAGGAAATGCCAGGTTCTGAGTTGGACCAGGAAAGGCCTAGCTGGGGTGGGGAGTAATGCTGCGTATGCGACAGTCTGACAATCGTATCTCCATAGTTCTAAACAGTTGGTAAGATATTGACTGCTCCTCTTATAACCCTAAGAGGACCTGTATGAACTCCCCTCTGCCTCCAATTCATTGGAAAGCCCTAAAGATGGCAACCATTATGTATCTGTTCCAATCCCCCCTTCCCTCTGACGATGATGGCTTCTGTAGATGCTATTTAGTGATGCGTCTGAGAGCCTTTCACCTCTAGACTGGATTGGAAATAATGAAACAACTCAGCGATGGCGCAAGAGTTGTTGGCCATTTGATGGCTGCTTGGTAGCCCCTGTGTGAAAGGTGCTGGAAGTCCTTGCCCCCTCCTTCCCCCCACGTTTCCTAGCAAAGACCTTTCAATGCCATGTCATTGGCATCATTGTTGGCGAAAAACTGAGTGAGCCGTAGAGACTGAGCCAGAAATAGCCCCTCCGGGTTGATGGTGAGTAATGTTTTGCAGGACAATGTGTGAACACGCTGTGCTGCTTGCTGTTTTAGACCTGTTCTGGGGATAAATAGAGGACTTCGGGACAGCCTCTTCTATCCAGTTTTGTCACCCAGAGCTGAATTCACTTCAATGCCAAAGCAGTTGGTTTTTTTCTGGGTTTTGCTTAAAAGGACGCTCTGAAAGCCCCTTTGTATCACGGCCTGATTTGTGGGCAGCAACCTGCATTTTCCTCTACCTGGCTTTTTGATGGCTTTTGACATAACAGTTGTCATGTTTGAATCTTGAACTTAAATCTAAACGCTCTGAAATGGCTATGGATCTTTGCCTAATAAACGTGGAGGCCTCTGCCGCTTAAATCGATGGGGCTAAAGATGCCAAGAAAAGCTTAGAAAAAGCTGGAGCGATTTCACCTGCTTTCCCTGCTGAAGAACGGTGTGCGCTACTGATGAATTGACAGGACTATGAACTCTGCATACAGAGGTGCTATCCTTTTGGCAGCTGGCCTTTTGTATCTATTGTACTACATCAGTGATAGATTGGGAAGATGCCTGTATTTTAATCTGGGGGGCCGGGTTCTCAGTATGCAAGAGGCGTAATAGAAAATGTACAATAGTGACAGACGGTGAATATTTTGTATCCATGTTTCTGGGTGCGTACAGATTCTTAATGAATCCATTGTTTGAAAACATAAACTTGTGCGTCTGTGTTGTTGATCTACAACAGCTTGTTAAACAGTCCCTCAGAGAAGGGTTAGAGGGCAGAACAGCCAGAGGTTCACCTCTTCTCCCCCGTGAAACTTAATGGCCAGTACTGGAAATAAACGATTAAAATAAAGGGGAAATAGAAATCCTCTTGATCAACTGCTTCTTTGCCTAAACAGCTTCACTAAAGAAATCACTTGACTTCCTTATTAGCTAATTTAATGAAGATGAAAACTCTCCATTTGAATTGATACCCAAATTTGGATTTTTAGAGCAAACAATTTTTGGTGGGTTCCATTCCTATCATCAGCTGATCGAGGTAAGTGACAAAGTTATTGAATATGTGGAAAAAGCTGGTGACAGGCTGTGTAGAGAATTCCTTCATTGAAACTGGGCTCTTGCTTGCCTTCTGGGTCCTGTCTAATTTGACGCTGTCCATCCAATGCACTTCATGTTATATTGTGAAAAGTTTTCATACAGCACCTCTCAGATTCCTACTGGATGGAAAACAGTGCTGCATGTTGTCTTTCTGCCTGTCCTTTTAAGAGCAAGAATTAGTAGTCCTAGTGTACTTAACAAGCAGAGCTAGAAACAGAATCCCCAGTAACAGAATACAGTAGATGTTAAGTGAATGACCAGTAATTGAAACTTGCCCCATATAAAGCTGTATAGTGGATTGAAAAGAAACTGAATTTAATGTGAGAATTGGAATCTGCTGGAAAGCTTTCTGTACTCATAGAAAGAACAGGAGTACTTGTGGCACCTTAGAGACTAACAAATTTATTTGAGCATAAGCTTTCGTGGGCTACAGCCCGCTTTATCGGATGCATTAGTCTCTAAGGTGCCACAAGTACTCCTGTTCTTTTTGCGGATACAGACTAATACGGCTGCTACTCTGAAACCTGTACTCATAAACTGATTCTTACTTGATTTTTAACTAGTCTGGGGCTTAGATTCTCCAACTGCTTTTTGACTCAGTTGCCCTTTGACCCCCTACATCAGGCTGCAGCTGCTCACTCTTCCTAAAATAAGGTGTTTTTGCTTATTCCGGCTGGTTCTGGCCTTTCTAATCTCTTGTCTAGACTCCTCTGTAATTCCACTTGGCCACCTTATTTCTTCCATCTGGAGCTGTTTACACCCAGAGCTCAGCAGTTGGGCTTCTTCACTGCAGAGATTGCATTTATCCCATTACTACCCTTACTAACAATTCAACCTGAAGTTCTGTTGATAACATATGGTGGCGGCTTATCTTAGTGTAAGTGCCGATCTGGGGATTGGTTAATGGGGGTCCTCTTATCGTCTTTCTAAGTTGATTTTTTGCTGGTCTTGTTAGAACTCTTCAATGGGTGGGCTGATTCCATCATCACTGTGGAGTTTACACTTAAAAGATTTGTGGAGTTACCGTTTGAATTTTAACTTTCTCTTCCTTAGATCTAGCTAATCCAGCTGTTGCTTCTCAATTCTTGTTTCTTTTTGTAACTGATTCATGATTGCCTTGGGATTTAAACTGTAAAGATTGTGTTTAATGATCTGTAAGGCTTGGCGATCGCTGTACGTGGGAGAATGAGAGAATCGTTTCCGACCTGGAGACCTCAATGATTGAAAATGCACAGAGGCTCCAAAGACCCTTCTGCTAAATGCATCTTTATTGCACAAACTCCATCCAGTGGTGATCTAAGATATTACATTACTTAACATTTGTACTCTTTGTAATTGAAGGGTGAGTAATATTAAAGTGAAGCTAACCTTTGCACTAAAGCGAATTCATTTTGCAATACTGGAGCCTACCCCAGCCTTGTTCCTTTCAGCTGTCTGGGCAAGCTCTTGCTGCAGGTAGGCAAAGAGCTGTGTTGTACAGAAGATAGGTACTCAGGGACACAAAGCCAATAGTGGATTTTGGGGAGCGGTGGAGGGGCAGTGTATGTTTGGTGGGTTGGTTTTTGCCCGGCTTCCTCGGTTGTTGCCTGCACTCTTGATACCTTAAATTTGTGGAAGAGCAAAAGCTCCTATTCCTTCCTATGCCCTGCTCTCTGTTGCTGTCCTGCTATGTGATGTTAAAGCTGCAGTTGTGTGTGTTATGAATGTGACAGTTTACTTTTTAAAAAGCTTATGCTTTAATAAAATAAAATAAAAAAAAAGCTCCTAGCTCCGGAGCAGCTAGAGAAAAGCCTGCCTGTATTCTTCTAAAGGCTCTACCCTCGGCAGGCAAAAAGCAGGGGTGACTCTTTTACAAAATGCATCTCTCCACCCAAGCTCCTGCACGCCTGCTTGGTTTTTAACCTGCACTACTCTATTCCTCCCCTGCTTCTTCCCAGGGCCTGATTTGCCTTTGCAGCTGCGAGAGCTTGTGTCTCCCAGCCTTCTCCAGCCTGCTCTGGGGGCTAGGCCTTCGACTACAACTCCCAGCAAGCCCCTCCTTCCGGACTACAACTCCCAGCGGCCAGTGCGCAGGCCGGGCTGTCAGAACTCTCTTTCCCAAGCTGCCCCGCGCCCGGGCGGGGGAGAGGTCACGTGCTCCGGGCTATATAAGGGGAGGCGCTGCGCCGGCAGCCCCATTGTTATCGCGGAGCGGAGCCGGGGCGGGTGTGTCCGGTTAGAGCCCGAGAGCGCCGAGCCGCCTCCGCCCCGCTCCGCCCGGCCGGACCCTCCCCCCCGCTCCCCCTGGCGCGGAACCGCCCGGGAGCCCGGGCCTCGCCCTGCAGCCCCGGCCCGCTCGGCGGGGAGGAGGGAGCGGCGGGGAGGGACCCGCAGCCGGTGAGTGACGCGGGGGCAGTAGCCCCTTCCGGGGGGGGCTGGGGGACCCCGACCCCTAGTGGGGGCGGGTGGAGCATGGGGGCTACTTCACCTCTCCTGGGGGGGGCGAATATGGGGGGGGTCTTCCCCCCCCCTCCCCGGGGGGGGGTGGCGGCGCTCGGCGCGGGGGGGGGGGCGAGGTGGGGGCG
>NC_048313.1:17749611-17813321 GCF_013100865.1 Trachemys scripta elegans | reverse complement strand
CTTCCCCTCACGTCTCCGGGGGGGCAAATATGGGGGGGCTCTTCCCCTCACGTCTCCTGGGGGGATTGGGGCATATCCCACATGTAGGGGGGCATATGTGACTGGAAGGGTATGGGGGGGCAGATACAGCATCTGCTCCCCCTTGGGTGGGGCGGTCAAATGGTGTTGGAGGGTAGGTGGGGTGACCCTGCTCCCTTGGGTGTTGGTGCGGAGGTTGCATAATGGGGGGGGGGGGTCCCCCCTGCCTGGGGGGGGGGGGCAGGTGGACCATCCCTTTCACCCCTGCATGTTAATGGGGGGCTGTCATAGGGGACTGTGGAGGATGTATCTGGAGGGGCAGGTGAGGCAGCACCTCCCCTTGGGATGGGGTGTTGTGCTGAGGGTTGTAGTGTGGGGCTTTGGGGGGGCGGGGGCATTTGGGTTATGCTCCTTGAGTTGGAGCTGGGAGGGATGAGCTGTAGGGGTCATTCTGGATCCTTCCCTGGTCCAGGGTCACCGGAGACATTGTGGTTTTTTGGGGGGGAGGGGGCAGGATGGATGGAAGATTGTGACTTTTCCCCCTCAGGGTAGGAGGTTGGGGGTAGTAAAGCATCCCAGTGCTGCATGCTGGGAACGGGCTCTTGGTGATGTGACTGGACCCATTCTCTTGTAGGAGGTGCTGGAAAGCATGTTTCCTCACAGGCATCCAGGCCAAGGGGTCAGTGTGGCATGGCATGCTCCCCTCCCCCACCCCCATTTATCCCAGGAGATAAGGTCACAGAGGGGATAGAGCTGGCCCTGCTGGAGTCTTGGAGCCATAGTAACCTCCATGTGCCCCCCTCTTTCCTTCTCACTGACGTGATCAGGGGCAAGCTGCCCCCTCAGCTTCGCGATACTCTTTCCACCTTGGTCTGAGTGAAATCTTTCCCTTTTAAACCAGGCGAGGAAAACATCAGTAGAGCCCAGCAGAGCTAGTGCAGTTTCTGACTCTGTGACCTTACACCTGTCCTGTTTGAAGCTTGGCCAGGAAGAAGGTCATGGATGAGTATGGATTTCCCTATCGTTATCCAGCAGTAACCCTAATATCAAAGTCTTTGGAACATGACCTTGATGCCCATCAAGTCACCATGGGTGACTTGGGGTTGATCAAGCCTTAAAGGCCTGATTCTGATATTAAACAGGCCTCTGTGAGCATCGGCATGTATTGGGGTTGCACCTTTTGCAGATGAGCTTAGCTGTGCAGAGGCGGTTCTGTAAGAGTTTTAAAAGGTACGTCTAGCCATAGCATTTGTGAAAGCTAATATCTTAGGGTGCATCTACACTAGGGAAATCCAGGCTATATTTACCTCTGGTGGTAGCAACCATATAAGCTGTAGTGTAGATGGGGCACAGGTGCTGTCATTTTGATACAGTGATGAATAGAAATAAATCTGTGCCTTGAGCATGCTATAACTTTCACCATTGCTACCGCTGGTGGAGAATGGAGGGTCTGGAGCTTCCATGATCCTGGTGTGACCCTTGTGGCGCACTATTCTTCCAGAACCTGTTGTTTTAATGAACAGACTGAGACTTGATCTCTGGCGTGTCCGCCCTACTAGAGTTAGAGCCCGGTGTGTGAAATAAAATAGCCACACATCTGAATGGCTGACAACGGATGATAGCTGAACCCAGTGGGAAATCCTGACTGGTTTGTAAACCGCTTGGGCAGTAAGTGCTGAACTCTTGACATTTACCAGGAAGCTGTCACGTCGTGCATTGTCTTAGGGATTGTCCCATCACAGTGGTTAGTCTCTAATCTGGTGTGTAATTAACCTATTTTCTGTGGCTTGTTGACATGGGTTTTTGATGACACTGCCCTAGTCAACTATATAGAAGCCATTTGAGGTCTTGACTGGGTTCTCTGTGCTCTCACTACACTTCAGAGGTGAAATTCTTGGATCTGCATCCAGTCAGATGGTGATGGGAACCTTAATGGTTATTCACATTCTTGTAGCCAGTCTCTAGTTCAGGGGTCAGCATTTATTCACTCTAATGTAAGGTTTCGCGTGCCAGTCATACCCCCTGATACTAGTCATACATTGTAACGTTTTTAGAAGGTCTTTTTCTATAAGTCAATAATATATAACTCAACTATGGTATGTGAAGTAAATAAGGTTTTTTAAATGTTTAAGAAGCTTCATTTAAAAGCAGAGCCCCCCCCCGGACCGGTGGCCAGGACCCGGGCAGTGTAAGTGCCACTGAAAGTCAGCTTGCGAGCCGCCTTTGGTACGCGTGCCATAGGTTGCCTACCCCTGCTCTAGTTTGATACTCAACTTCTGGAACCTGCACAGAGCTTCCTCTGCCTGTTGAAATGGTTACCATACACCCTCTGTTCTAGCCCTAGCCAGTTAAATAGAAGTTGATGATTGAGGGAACTGCTTCTGAAGTACAATCAAACCCAATGCAAATCCCTTTACCGTGCATATCAAATACATTACACAGGCTTCTTATTAGAATGCATGCCCTTGTAAAAGAGCTGGGGTGCTTTAGGAGGAATGGTCGACATCGGGTTAGATTCTTTGTGCTTGCTATTTCTTCTCTGGCATTACAATCATTTCATGGTGTTTGTTGTGTTCAGTATTGTGCCTTGGAGTGCTGTATAATCTAGACTCACTCGTATGCTGGAGAGGTGTAGACCACACACGTATGTCTGGCATTCGCTGAAGCAAGCCACTTTACATTTATTCTGAAACAGTTCAGAGTATAGACTACTCTGCATGCTGGCACAGGTATAGAATTGTTCATTTTATATCTAATGCAGCTACCGACCCCTGGCCAGTGAGAGCAGGTATCGTAAGGGCTGCTCTAGTGCATGCGTTGCTTTGTGGCTTTCGCTGGTGTTTGTGGAGGTCTCTAGATGTGGAGTAGTAGCTGTTCACGGCTCTCTCCCAGACCCTCAGCATGTTTCACTGTTCTCTCTCTCTGACATCACGTTACATCAGTGGGGCGTGTTGCTCTGCAGTGATGGTGCCGTGTCATTCTGGGCAATGTTATTCCTGCTGCATAATTGGTAACTAGTGAGATCATAGTCTGAGATCTTGGGTGAGCTTAGCCCACAGCAGAGGGGTGTGAACCCCTTTCTCTGCAGGCTTCAACTTGGAGGAATGTGAGCCTCCCTTACCCATTTGTTCAAACAAAAACAAAAACAAATCTCCCTTAAAATAGCTGCTGGGAGCAGCCTCGCTTCTCTCAAGTAAAGGTGAAAGCGCAGGCTAGTTCCTGTTCTTATTGACTCTTCCTCATGTCTTAAAGCTGCCTTGACGGAAGAAAATTGGAGTTTAACATTTCACAGCATAAAATGCTGCCTTTCTGAATTTCTGGACTGATCTGATTGAACATAATCCATTCTTAAAGGTGCCCTGTGCCACCTAGAGCAGGAGTGTCGAGTTCATTCTGTGGATAGGGATGAATCCCACATCTAATTATGGACTGTAGACCAGACGAAACGTTGAGGCCTGTGTGTAGTCCTTGAGCCACAGTGGGGCTGCCACTGATGTCAGTGGCAGTGTGCACAATAATGGAACTAAAAGTTTAGTTGTCATTTATTGTTCAGTCCCTTATTGTCAGAGAGAGCATCATTCTGTGGGAGAATATGCTCCCCTTAGGATCCTTGCAATTTCTCTTTTCTTCCTCTTCCTTTCTCTTCTTCCCATCCTCTTCAGGAGACTCATAATTTCGTCCCCCTTCCCCATCCATCTGCTAAAATGATCAGCAATGAAATAAAGTGCTGTCAGCACTGGCCTCTAAAGTTAACACTCCTGTGAGACCAATGCAGGGCAGGGAGTTCACACTTCTCTGAATCATTATTTTTTCTTCGAGTATGATTGGTCCCTCTATCTATTCCAAACATAGATGCTCATACGCACCTTGCACCGGAGTCAGATGGTTTTCTTAGCAGAGTCCATTGACCCCCCACCAGTGTCTCATGCTCACAGATGAGGATATAATAGGCCGTGCCGGTCCACTCCTTTCCAGTTCCCTCTTACCACCATATGGCCAGAGTCTTCTCTTGCTAAGAGAGAGTGATCTGCTTTCTGTTTCCTGTATATAGTTGTGCATAGCTGTTTTAGTGTTTCATATTTCTTCTTAGATAGTGTAATTTCCCTCCCCCCCCCCCCCATTTGGGGAAATGGGCTTAAGAACTGTGCCTCTTGCCCATGCTCATTTTCTGTGATCGACAAGCACCAGAGTTGCCGCTACTGCTTTGGCGTGGCCTATATCACGGCCTGGTGTGCTGTTTGTAAGTTCTTCGTACCCTGAATATGGGAGGCTCAAGAGCGTAGCCTCTGGAAGTTAATGGAAGAACCCATGCACCCTAGGGTGCACCCAGATCCGGGACCCGCAGAACCTCCGGTACGGAGACCATCACCAGTGGTGAGCGCCCTTCCGAGCACCTCCCAAGCTCTGGATCCATCAGTACCAAAGGTGATGGACAAGCCCTGCCATGAGGGTAAAAAGCATGGACCCAGATCTAAGAGCAGATCCCCATCCTGGATTGCCCAGCGTTTCCTCCCCGAACCAGGCCGGGTCAGATGAGAGGTCGCATGTGGATCCAGCTGGGCCAGTGCCCAAGCTGCACCACGCTGAGAGCCAGGCGAAGTGCAAGTGGGATCTAGTGGTACTGACGACTGCCTCAGTACCTCAGCAGGCACCCTCACCAGCACACGCACGGTCTGTCATGCCAGTGCCTCTAGGCTCATTGGATCAAGCAGCACCATTGATGCCGCTTTGCCCTCGGCTGTATCCAGGGGGACTCCATGCACTCTTGGGCAGTTGGAGCCTCCGTTCTTGATGGAGGAGCTGCTCCTCCCATACCTACGTTCTCTGCTCCTCTCCCGGACCCCCGCTTGCCATGGTACTTCCCTCTCCAGCGGATGAACCTTGCTGCTGCTGCTATCGGCGAAGCATGTCCTGTTGCTGTATCACAGCCCTCTGGTACCAACAGTCCCTCCCATTGCTGGAACCATCTTCAGCAGGGCCGGCTCCAGGGTTTTGGCCGCCCCAAGCAGCCCCCCCTCCCCCCCAAAAAAGCCGCAATCGCGATATGCGGCGGCGGCAATTCGGAAGCGGTACTTCGCTCCGAGCGGGAGTGAGGGACCGTCCGCCGAATAGCTAGACCTGCCGCCCCTCTCCCGAGTGGCCACCCCAAGCACCTGCTTGCCAAGCTGATGCCTGGAGCCGGCCCTGGTCTTCAGAATCCGAGGGTCTCTCAGAGCCGGAGCCCTCGTTTTCTCCCAGGCCCTGTCGGAGTCCGGACTTGCAGCCCAGCCTGCCATAACCTTCCAGCTTACGACCCCACTGCAGAGGCCTAGTACCGTTACCCACTAGATCCACCAATGCCCAGGGACACTTCTTTTTGGCCCCTTTTCACTCTCCAGACCGTCAGTTTACAAGGCGGAGGAAGATATGGAACCGGTTCCACTCGTGCTTCATCACTGGACGAGGCTCTTATGTCTCCCTGTTTGATGACCACTGCCAGAACCAGGACGTGCACTGTGATGGTGGAAGAAGATTCTGTTGGAGGAGATCCAGGTCATGCAGCATCCGTTCCTGGACATCCTCCAACCCCAGGGGCTCTCTCAGGCAGCTCTCCCCATCAATGAGGCCATTCTGCAACAGATGAGGACAGCGTGGCGTACTTCTGCCTCCTATGCCCCCACACAGAAGAGAATAGAGAGGCAGTATTTTGTTCCTGCTAAAGGGGCAGACTTTCTTTTTACCCACCCATTTCCCCAACTCTCTTGTGGTCTGTGCAGCAGCGAAACAGGCACCCCAGCACCCTCAAAAATCTACTGCCCCAGATAGAGCGGCAAAGAGGATGGACCTGCTAGGCAGGAAAGTCTGCTCCTTCAGCAGGACTGCAGTTCCGCATGGCCAATTATCAAGCTCTGCTAGCCAAATATGACTTTAACAGCTGTAATAGGCTAGCAGAGTTCAGGGACAAGCTGCTACCAGACCAACAGCAGCAATTCCAGGCGCTGGTGGACGAGGAGTGACTGGTGGCCAAGGTGAGCCTCCAGGCTGCTGTGAACACAACGGACACATCCTCTTGCTCTCTGGTGACCGTGGTTCCCAGGGACTTGTAGCTCCAATTGTCCAGATCCCCCAGGGAGGTCCAAAACTTGATCAAGGACCTCCCCTTTGAGCACCAATTACTCAATGAGAAGACAGATGAATCCCCCCATTCTCTGAAGGACTCTTGAACCATGCTTAGGTCCCTTGGCGTTTACACCCAGGCCCTGAGACACAAGCAGCAACGGCAACCATTCTGTCCCCGACCACATGCCCTCTAGCCAACATACTACCAACACCAGCAGGAGGTGCCACATAGACTGCTCCGCTCACAATGCCCTCGCTTCCCTGCCTCCGCCACAATCACCTGCTTGACTCAACCCAGCAGCAGTTGAAACAGCAGTTTTGACTTGCATGTTCTCCTGCGGCACCCCATATTGTCATTGGGGGCCATCTTCCCCTATTTGCCCACAATTGGGGCATGCTCACATGGACAGTTGGGTACTGGAGATCATCCATCATGGATACTCCATAGAATTCCTATCATTTCCCCCTCATCACTCCCCACCCAGGGCTTCCCCTGGGAACCCATCCCTTCAACGCATCCTCCAAGAAGAAGCGGACACTCTGCTTCTCACTGTACTTCCTCCACCTGAAGAAGGGTGGAGGGTGGCACCCCATTCTAGATCTTTAGGTGCTCAACACCTTTATCAGGAAATCCAGATTCCATATGGTGATGCTGACATTGATTATCCCAATGTCTGGGGCCTGGTTTGCGGTTCTCGATGTGAAAGATGCCTACTTCCATGTCAGCATTCACCTGACCCACCGGAAATTTCTCCGCTTCTGTGTGGGCCACCACCATTACCAATCCGGAGTCCTCCCCTTCGGCATAGAGCCGGCTCCGTGAGTCATCACCAAAGTTTTTGCCGTGGTAGCAGCACAAATGCGCCGCCTTGGCTATTCGGTGTATCCCTACCTCAAAAACTAGCTCCCTTGTGCTATCCTGACAAGAACTCGCCTCTGCCATCCTCGCCCTTCGCACTCTCCGGGTATTTGCATTAATGAGAAGTTAGACAATCGACTTTATCGGCATGCGGCTCTACTCCATCGCAGCATGAGTCTTCCTTCTAGAGGACCTCTTTGCAACGCTACAGTGATGATTGTGGGCCTCTGCCATAACCCACGCACCATGGTCTGCCGTTCTCTCCCTCCTTGGACATATGGCAGCCTGTACCTCCCATGACACCACACACATATCTATGCATGCGTGGCCTCCAGCTGTGGCTTCTCTTCATCTATAGATCCCAGAAGGACCATTTGGAGGCTGGGGTGGTTGTCCCCCACACAGTTCTGGCCTCCCTTACCTGGTGGACTTACGGCTCTACCATAAGTTCTTCCCAAAGGTGGTGTCAGAATTCCACCTCAATCAGTGCATCCACCTCCCTGTCTTCTGTCCCAAACTACACAGCTCCCTGCACACCATCAACATCCGCTGTGCATTGGCATTCTACCTCCATAGGACCCGTGCTTTTCGTGCATCAACGAATCTGTAGCCATTGCTGTCCGGTCCAAGGGCCAGGCTCTCTCTTCCCAACAAATCTCCAAATAGGTCTCTAGGTGCATCCGTGAATGCCACATGCTATTCAACATACTGCCGTCTGATAGAGTTACAGCACGCTCTGTGCGAGCACAAGTAGCCACTTCGCCCTGCTTAGCAGACATCTCGTGGCCAGACATCTGTTGTGCAGCAACATGGTGCTCCGTACACACCTTCACATCCCACAATGCCACCACCCAAGGGGCAGCTGTGGATGCTGCAGTGGGCCACGCCGTAGTACAGACTGCACTTCCTCTCGCATCCTCGCACCCACCTTCACACTGATTGCTACACACCCTGGTTTGGAATGCATATGGGGACCCTCACTCAAAGAAGAGAAGGTTACTTACCTGTAACTGGAGGTTCTGTGAGATGTGTGGTCTCTATCTGTATTCCAATACTCCATCCCCTCTGCTGCGAACCCGTCTCCTCAGCAGTAAGAGAGTCACTGGCGAGGCATCGACCTATATGGCTAATTCTACACTCTGCAAGCAAGAGGGGATGCACAGCGTGTGTGCGGGTCAACGGGGCATTGCTAAGAAAACCTTCTGGCACATGGTGTGCTTGTGCACCCGCGTTTGGAATAAGAGGGACCATACATCTCGAAGAATCTCCAGTTACAGGTAAGTAACCTCCTCTTTTCGGTTGCCCGCAGACTCGGAAAGGCAATGAAAGACTGGGTACACTTGGATCTTGTTTCGAAGGTTTCCTTCAGAGACATGGGCTAGAAACTGCCTTTTTTTTTTTTTTTTTTTTTTAGTTTAAAGCTAAAGATTCTGACAACCTCATGTAGTTGACGTAACTGCAGCAGGTGGACTGGGTATTCGACACTCGTGGCCTAGAGCAGTGGTCTCCAAACTTTTTTGATCGCGCACCCCATCAGTAAAAAAAATTGAGCACGCACCCCCAATATATGTATATTTATTTATGTATAAATCATATACATGTACTACTATACTAATATATTATGTACATTATAAAACGTACACAAAAATATAAATTAAAAAAGGATGAGAAATATGAAATAAACAATATTTTTTAAATTTATTTTATTAAGGGTACAAACCCTTTTGCTCTCTCAAAAAATATTATTATTAATTTTTAGTGAGCAATGTGATTGAATATGCTTCATTATTTCTGAAAATCTTGGTTTAACACTTTGGGATACAGCGATTCGAAGGTCTGGATTAGGGTTAAGGTGCAGGAGGGCGCTCAGGGTGGGGGTGTGGGGTCTGGGGGGGAGTTAGGGTGCGGGAGGGCGCTCAGGGTGGGAGTTAGGGTGCTCAGGGTGGGGTGCGGGGTCTGGGAGGGAGTTAGGGCGCTCAGGGTGGGGGTGTGGGGTCTGGGAGGGAGTTAGGGTGCGGGAGGGCGCTCAGGGTGGGGGGGTGGGGTCTGGGAGGGAGTTAGGGTGCGGGAGGGCGCTCAGGGTGGGGGGGTGGGGTCTGGGAGGGAGTTAGGGTGCGGGAGGGCACTTAGGGTCGGGGTGCGGGAGGAGGCTCAGGACTGGGGCAGGCAGAAGGTGCAAAGCATTTACCTGGGGCAGCTCCTGTTTAGTGAAGGGGGTGTGCAGGTGGCTCTGCGCAGCACCGCTCCCATGGCCACGATTCTGGGAGCTGACACCCCCCCCCCCCCCCCCACACACACACACACACACCCAGGCAGGCAGGGCCACCCGGAACGCAGGGGCTTTAGGGGCTGCAAGGCCCTGGGCTAAGGGGGCCCCGGCCTGCAGATCTAAAGCCCCTTTCGGAATGCAGCCCTGCGAGCACGGGCCGGAGGACTTGGAAGGAGCAGGGGCAGCCGCGCAGCCAGCGGCCGGAGAGAAGCAGCGCTTTCCTCTTCAAAGCGCTGCTTCTCTCCAGGCGGCTTTGAAGGGGAAAGCGCCGCTTCTTTCCGGCCGCTGGCTGCCCCTGCTCCTCCACAGGCCGGAGGACTCTGCTGCGGTCCAAAAGGGGCTTTAGAGCGGCAGGCTAGGGATCCGGGGCTCCCTTGGCCCAGGGCCCTGCCACCCCTAAAGCCCCTGTGTTTCGGGTGGCCCTGGCTGCAGGGTGGGGAGCTTCCCTGCTTGCTCCCTTCCTCTGGCTGCCCCCCTTTTTTTTTTTCCCCTTCCCCTCCGGCAGCGCTCCTGCTGCCACTCCCCCCCAGTGGATCGTCTTGTGCAACCCCACTTTGGAGACCAGTGGCCTAGAGCAAAGGTCTATTCTAGGAGTCACGTGAGAACAGAATTGACTTTTGCCTTTTATCCTTTACAAGCTGCTTATTTAAAGACAAAAAATTAAAAAGAACCAAAGTTGCCATGTTGGTGTGATCAGCCTCTTGTGTTCCCACAGCTGCTCTATGTGTAAACATGACCAGGCCAGCCACTGCATTCTGCAGCGTGAAAACTTGCCCTAAGCAAAAAGGATTTAAAAAATTATGCTACTGTCTATAGACCGAGAGAGAGATGCTGATACTGGAGAAGCTTTCTAGGCAGTTGGGCACGGGGCAACCCCCAGAATCTCTGAGTGTGACCCCTCCCCCTTATAAATTAAACACACTTTATCAATTTAACACTATTATAAGTGCTGGGTGCAAAGCGGGGCTTGGGGTGGAGGCTGACAGCTCGTGACCCCCCATGTAATAACCTCATGACGCCCTGAGGGGTCCCGACCCCCAGTTTGAGAACCCCTGCTCTATGAGCTGAGGGAAGGGAAGAAATATTAAACTTTTTTCTGAATTAGGAAGTGGTACTGTAGTGACTAGCCAGATGCCAATAAGTAGCAGACTTGAGGGATCTGGCTAAGGCTATTCCTACAGCCAGTGGGTGGGGGGAAGGACCAAATCAAAGAGAGGAAATAGTGATCAGAGGTAACCAAAAGACTTGGGGTTGTAAAGAGTTTCCCTTGAGTCACCCCAGGAGCTCGAAGTTTTGAAGCCTTCATTTCCACTACGTGGTGTCTATGAGATTACCCCGTGGAAGTCTTGACTCAGGCAAAATGAGCGTCAGTGTCTGCTTTATAATGAAAGTTTAGAGAGTCTTACAGCTTGCCTACACAGGGAAATTCACCAGAATAGCTATTGCAGAATAAGCTATTGCTCCCCATGTGGGGACACTTTTTTATTCCAAAACAGAAAACTTTTTATTCTGGAGTAATCACTGAGCTTCCAAAGATGAGGCATTGTCCTGAAATAGAATCATTTTTATTCTGGTACAGTGTGTCCACAAGGGGAGCTATTCCAGAGTAACTTATTCTGCATTAACTGTTCTGGTCAATTTTCCCCGTGGAGACAGACACTTAAGCAAGTAGGAAACCAGTCTGTAAGTGTGTCTCAAGTAGATTAGAAGCCCTCAGCCCATCATCTGGCTTTGCCCTTGTTATGGTTCTGGGTGTCAGCTATACCCAGGTCCCTACAGAACTACTCCATTTTGGTTACAGGAAGAATAGTTTCTCCTGTGAACGTGGGAGATGAAGGAAGCAGGGAGGACTATGGACATGAAGCCGCTTTTCCTCATTGAAGGAGAAAAGCGCTCCTGAGTTCATTCTGGTATTTGGTCCCAGCAAATGGCCTTAAGGAATAATAGTGATGCCTTTTTATGTGGATAGTGTTGTATCTAAAATAATTCTCTCACCCGCTTTCCTGGGGATTTTTCTGGCATGTTGACCAGAGATCAGTGAGACTGGATGGATTGGGACTTGCTGTCATATATTCCTCTCCAAACATTGCTTGGTGGGAGTGCGTTCGGTGTTTTCTGTAGTGCTTTTGCCAACAGGAAGTCCTTGTGAATGATCTAAGCATTCTTTGGCAGCTTTCCGCCTCCAATGGTGATGCGTTAATGGAAAGATTCTAATTGTGACTGAAAGCTGGAACCTGGAGGTGGGTGCTAAATTTATAATGGGTTACAAACAAGTAACTAGGCTCTCCAGCCACAATGTGTTACTGGTAGGGCCTCATGGATCTTCTGTTTGTTAATCAGCCCAGTTCTAACTGGCTTTGAACTGGTAGCCATCCGCTTTCTTGAAGACCTGAGACAAAGGAGATGCCATGAGAAGTTCTGTGCAGCCTTTGGGCATGATGGCCTCAAACTTCTTCCTGGTATGAACCACATCTAAGTGCAGAGGTTACCTTGGAGACATCCCCGTCCTGATCACGTGGACCTTCCTCTCCCCTTCTGTTCATGCTAAATACCCTGAGGCAACCACAGCAATTGCTGACATTGAAGACTTAATGTTTTCAGCTTCTTTGTATGCCATTTAATAAATGGAAACAAGAAGAGTTGATATGGTGCGACCAGCCATGAAGCACAGTATGGAAACCTTTGTCCTTGGCTGGCTTTTTCTAGTGGAGTTCCCTTGCCTGTTGCCACCTTCGGTGATTAGAATTCTTCTCTCGTGTTGAATTCACCGCCCAAAAAGTAGGCCATGCTCAAAAATCTTGGTGTGCTGGCACTAAGCTTTCCTCCTCCTACCTCTCTGTGCATACCTGCCTATCCTCACCTCCACCCCAAAGCTTATGGACCCCCATGGCCCTTTAATCTGTCCACCACAACTGTTCTGCTCACCATCTTGTCCTGAGCATCCACCTTTAACTACGTCAAGGGCGTTGTCTTTGGGCTCCCAAAGTCCCTGCTCTGCACAGTTCAGCATCTACCTTCTCTCCAGTGCAAAACGGGACCATTCTCACCCCCTCTTCAGATCTTGCCTTCCACTGGCGCTCTTTATTTTCGCCCTCTGTGAAAACTCTGCATGCTCCAGTTGACCTTGTAGCTTTGGTCTTTCTGTGCTTCCCGTCTGCTCTGCTCTGTGCCTTCACGCAAGCTCACCACTCTTGGTGTAAGGGCCTTCACCATTGCTGCTTTAACTGTATCCAACTCTTAAAGCCGTTTTTTGTCTTGAAAGATATTGCCTAAGATGACATTTTATATTTTAAAAGCAGTCACTTTTGGGATATGAATCGTCTCTTCCTGCTAATGCTGCAAGTAGCACTTGTCCTGCTCTGATAACATACCAAAATCCTAATCCCACTGAATAGCCCTAGTGAATGTGGCACAAGAGGGTCTCCTAATAGAAAGATGCTATGGAGAAATTTCTGAAATGTTTCCCTGGTGCAAGGCTTTTGGCATATGGTACTTGCCAGCCCTGCCTGTGTGCCCATTCCCTGTAGAGAGATTAGCAGATGCATGTCTCTCGGGCTCAAAGGCTCCAGAGGTCTCCGTGCAACCTGCCACTGTGTGTCTCGAGTGGTTTTTACAAGTGCATTTTCTGTAAATTCAAGTAATTTGATACAGCGAATGAATGAAACTGGCCTTTTCCTCTACCCTGCAGCAGGATGTGCGTGCAGTGCAGGGACAGCTGTCCTCCCCTGCATACCGGGGAAAGGAATTGAGCTGATAGAGAACAAGCTCCTCTGGGTAGGGTGATGGGCTAGTGTTCCAGGATTAGCTGGAATTCTCTCATCCTCCCTGGCACCCCCCTCCAAAGAAATTACACCCCAGCCTCCCACCTCCCCACACACAAAAAGAATCTACTTTGGTTCTGCTGGCCCTATTGTAAGGAGTCTTTCACTGTTCAGCGCCTGCTGCTCTCTTCTGCCTTTCCCATCAGCACTTTGTTCCCAGCACCACGGGGCTATTCAGAAAATACTTGAAATTCCTTCCTGTAATGAGAAGCAGGTGATCTATCCCACCATTCAACTGTGGATCTCCTTTTTAGGGGACAGCCTTGGAGCCCCCTTCTGTTGCTGTCGGGGTCTGGTGCTGCAGAAGGGTCCAGGGCATGTCACATATGGTTTGCTATATTATTAGTTCCTTTTTTTTTTTTTTTTTTTTTTTTTTTTTAATTTTTTTTTAAGGCCCTGTAAGGCGAGTCTTGGAGAACGAGCTGTAGGTTAATCCTCTCCACTGTGCATGGGCTTCTCAGTAAGCCAGCAGGACTGCAAACAATGGCGTACCAGGGAGTAGCAGACAGGATGCTGTTGTTAATCTCTTAACCCCTCGGTGGAGAAACTCAGTAGGACGAGAACCCATCCTACTGGGTGACTGACTTCTGCCAGGCTGCATGCCGGAGGAGGCAAGCTCCACCCACACTAATGTATTGCTGAGGGAGGCTAATTCAGAGGTGCACTGGAATCCAGAGATTCAGTGGAGTTCATTGTTAATTAAATTCTTGGCAGTTTGTGTTCCTTTCTCCCCTAAGGAGAAATCAGGTCACTTAATACTCAGCTGAGGTAACATGCTAGCGTCAGACCTGAATAGGGCCATGTGCTTCCAAAAAAGACTCTACCTCTTTTAGCACTTGTTACCAGAAGCTTCTTTTCTTTCTTTTCCTCCCTGCCACCCCGTGAAATATTTTTCAATGTCCCTCGCCTGCTGTGGGTGATGAGTGGAAAAGGAGGAGAGATGCCATTAGGCCCGGAGTATAGTTTCTGCTAGTTGATTGTGAGGAAGGGTGCTTGAGATGCTGCTGCTGTTGTCTTGTCCCATGATGATGATATCAAGGCATGAAGTTTGAGAACAAACTTGGCAGTTCTTACGGGCCCTTGTAAGGCCTCGATCCAAGCTGTCAAATCTGAAGAGCTTCAGCTTCCCCAGTATGGTTCTGGATGCCCATTCCATACAAATGCATGATGTCCAAAGGGGCAGAAGGCTATTTGTCAACACCTCTGCTGGAAACCGTAAAAGGGGATGGGTCAGTTTCCCCGTGTGCAGTAGCATCTTGTTTCTGAACCCTCTTCTGCAACTTCGGGTGGGAATATGATTGCCAGAGCCCCATTAGCCAGAGATTTCTTCTGGAAACACCTCAGTATCACAATGAGGTGGGAGATGGACTTTACTGTAGAGAGGAGCTTGTTTCTTGCCGGGGGTGGTGGTGGTGGTGTATGTGTACACACACATACACATCGCTGTAAAACCCGCCTTCAAACACCACGTTATGGTTTTGACTTGACTTCCTCTGCCCTTTGCCGATTTGGCTCTTTGCTCCAACCATCTCTGTTGTCCCCCGCATCAGTCTCTCCACCTCTCTCTTACCATCTTCTCCTCGCCCTGTTCCCCCTCATTCCCCTTCCTTTCAATGTCCCCTCTTCATTCACTTTCCTTTCCATTTAGCGCCCCCCATTCCCCCCCCCCCCCACACACACACACACAAAATTGTGGTACTAACATGCTGTTTGGTGCCATCCCATTGTTCAGTCTGCATTTACCATGTTGGATCGCACCCAAGGTCTATCTAGCTCAGTGTTCTGTCTGCCAGCAGTGACCAGTGCCATAATTTTCAGAGGAAGGCATAAATACTGCCAGATGTGGGATAATCTGCCCCCCCTTTTCCCCACACACACTCTTTCTCTCACACTCACACCCCCATACCCCATCTGACATCTCATCCTGATCTCTAATAGAGATTGGCTCAAGCCCTGAAGTATGAGACTTAATATCCCTTCCAACATTTTTGTTGTCATTTAGGCTTGGTCTACACTAAACCCCCAAATCGAACTAAGGTACGCAACTTCAGCTACGTGAATAACGTAGCTGAAGTCGACGTACCTTAGTTCGAACTTACCGCGGTCCAGACGCGACAGGCAGGCTCCCCCGTCGACTCCGCGTACTCCTCGTGGCGAGCAGGATTACCGGAGTTGACGGGGAGCACTTCTGAGTTCGATTTATCGCGTCCAGACAAGACGCGATAAATCGAACCCAGAAGTTCGATTGCCTGCCGTCGAACCAGCGCGTAAGTATAGACAAGCCCTAAGTAAGAGAACACTGGACATTCTTGTTGTCCATATACATTGTATCTCAATAGGTAAGATGGCAGGAGTAAGATTTTGGGAGGGACTTGCTGAGACGGAGGTGGCTTGAAGGGGACCAAGATGTGTTGGTGAGAAGATGACAACAGGGGTATTGAGGCAGGCGCCATTGGCATTGCGAAGGGAGGTGGGAATGTGAAAGACGATCAGGTCAGATGTAGGCAGGATCTTTGAGATGCAGAGCCTTGGAGGCAAAGGCAGACCCTGCGAATGGGATGTGCAGCGCAAAGGGGAGCAGGTGGAGCCTCTCCAAGGGAAGAGGTGATATTCTGGTCAAACAAGTGAGCAGGATGCCTTTGGCAGCAGCAACAATTTGGAGGGATTCAGTAGGCCATTGAAAGCATCTGGACCTCAGTCCAGTTAAATCCATCCAAACCCTTGTGTAGACACTGATTTTTGGTGGAAGAGGGGCTTATTTCAGTTTAACTTAAACCAGTTCCTAATCAATTTAAGCTAAAATGAAACAAACTTGGTTTAAATCAAAGTAAGAGCATCCCAGTGCCTCTGGCACTGGGTTAACTAAATCAGTTTAACATCCACCTCTTCAACTGGTGTAACTCTGCTTATAGGCAAACCTGAGGGTGCTACTGCGCAGCCTCCCGGGAGTAATTCGATACTTGCAAAGCGCCCGTTGACTTCATCGCGTCTCCTTTTCTGCTGTGTCAGCTGTACGAGACGCGCAGGTTTTTACTCCGCTTGTTTTTGGGGCAGGGGGAGCAGTCTCATTTCCTCTTGATTTTTGAAGAGGTTGGAGGCCCCCAGAACCCTGGAGCGAATCCGTGCACTTTTCCCTGCTCTGAACAGTGAAGAGTCTGAAGCTGGAGGCGAAGGGGCGGGGCTGCTCCCCGTTTTGTTTGAAGGAATCGAGCGTGGAATCGTTTGATTCCCCCAGGAAGCTCCGTCCTGCAGTCAGGAGCCTCTCGCCTCTCCTGCTACACGCAGTCGGCTGACATGTTTTTCAAAACCCATTTGTTCAACTTGTTGTCATGGCAACAGTTGCTAGCTTATTGAAGGGAATAGACAAGTGCAGAGGAGACTGCGGGGAGGGGGAAGGCTGGGTGGGTGGGTGTTGGGCTCAGGATCCCAACCACCAGGGATGCGGCCTGGGACCCAGCCCTGCTCCAGAAGAAATGAGTTAAAAACTATCCTGAACACATGCAATGGTCTGGGCAAGGTCGGATCGCTCTGCTTGGCTTGTTCTGATAGAGTTGTGTTATGGTTTGCATGGCACTTTCGATAAACTCCAACCTGACCCGGAGGAGGAGATCTCAGCATTTGGCTGGGCCTCTCTCGTTCTCCTGCCCTGCAGACCACTTCCCCATCCGACTGCACCTCTGATGACAAAGGTGTGTATGTCTGGGTCTCTCTCTTGGCCCTGGCAGAGATGCCTTATTAAAAAGCGTAAAGACTCTCTCTTCCATCTAGCAGGGAGCTCCGAGGAGACTGTCCGCTGCCCCAGGTATCCCCGGGGTATTCTGTATCCATCTGCCTCAGAAGAAGGGCGCAGATCAAAGTCATTCTGGTCCAAATTATCTGTATCTTGGTGACCCATGCCTCTAAACATCAGGCACAAGAGAAATGGTGCCTGTTTCACACCGCTCTGCTGTTTCTTGACTTAGCACGTGAACATTGCTTTATAATGAATGTCTCTCTCTGCTGGAAGTGGGGATGGGGAGAGAACTACCCGCTTTGATTCAGTCTCTTCTCCCCTCCACTGAGTTTCTGAAGTGCCCAGTTTGTTAGGAGGCTGGGTGTGTGGCCTTTCCAGGCTTTGCATAGACAGGGCCTGTGCTCCTTTCAACTCCTATGATTTAGATAGAGCAGCTGATCTGATTGGAATTAGTTTAGACAGCACTCTGTTACAGGCAGGGCTAGTTAGTGGTTTGTTCCTAGAACAGTCCCCAGCTCTGCGTTTAGTGTGGAAATCCACTAGGAAGACCGCGCTGAAGCCAAGAACAACGCAGCTGGTTCTACTTTTTCCTCTGCGTTCAACTCAGTCCTAGTGTTATTAGCAAATACCCTATAAACCTGTGACCTGTTACACTTGTCTTCTCACTGGATCCTAAAATGAGAATTTGATATAATCCATGGCTGCTTTTGGGTATAGGAGCCCCCAGCATCTTGTGATACCACTTCTAAACGAAGGCCTTGTCTACGTGAGAGAATTGAATGTGTTTTACCTTAAAGGGGGTGATTATAAACCAGTTTAGTTAAACTGGCACAAATGGCTGTGCGGACTCCTGTATTTTGATTTCAGCCAGACTTATTTTCATTTAGCTGAAGTCGATTAGGAATTGGCTTAAACTAAACCAATATAAGAGTGTCTATGCAGGGATTTAGAATCATAGAATCATAGAATATCAGAGTTGGAAGGGACCTCAAGAGGTCATCTAGTCCAACCCCCTGCTCAAAGCAGGACCAATTCCCAGCTAAATCATCCCAGCCAGGGCTTTGTCAAGCCGGGCCTTAAAAACCTCCAAGGAAGGAGACTCCACCACCTCCCTAGGTAACGCATTCCAGTGTTTCACCACCCTCCTAGTGAAATAGTTTTTCCTGATATCCAACCTGGACCTCCCCCACTGCAACTTGAGACCATTGCTCCTTGTTCTGTCATCTGCCACCACTGAGAACAGCCGAGCTCCATCCTCTTTGGAACCCCCCTTCAGGTAGTTGAAGGCTGCTATCAAATCCCCCCTCATTCTTCTCTTCTGGAGACTAAACAATCCCAGTTCTCTCAGCCTCTCCTCATAAGTCATGTGCTCCAGACCCCTAATCATTTTTGTTGCCCTCCGCTGGACTCTTTCCAATTTTTCCACATCCTTCTTGTAGTGTGGGGCCCAAAACTGGACACAGTATTCCAGATGAGGCCTCACCAATGTCGAATAAAGGGGAACGATCACGTTCCTCGATCTGCTGGCAATGCCCCTACTTATACAGCCCAAAATGCCGTTAGCCTTCTTGGCAACAAGAGCACACTGTTGACTCATATCCAGCTTCTCGTCCACTGTGACCCCTAGGTCCTTTTCAGCAGAACTGCTACCTAGCCATTCGGTCCCTAGTCTGTAGCAGTGCATGGGATTCTTCCGTCCTAAGTGCAGGACTCTGCACTTGTCCTTGTTGAACCTCATCAGGTTTTTTTCTGCCCAATCCTCTAATTTGTCTAGGTCCCTCTGTATCCGATCCCTACCCTCTAGTGTATCTACCACGCCTCCTAGTTTAGTGTCATCTGCAAACTTGCTGAGAGTGCAGTCCACACCATCCTCCAGATCATTAATAAAGATATTAAACAAAACCGGCCCCAGGACCGACCCTTGGGGCACTCCACTTGAAACCGGCTGCCAACTAGACATGGAGCCATTGATCACTACCCGTTGAGCCCGACGATCTAGCCAGCTTTCTATCCACCTTACAGTCCATTCATCCAGCCCATACTTCTTTAACTTGGTGGCAAGAATACTGTGGGAGACCGTATCAAAAGCTTTGCTAAAGTCAAGAAATAACACATCCACTGCTTTCCCCTCATCCACAGAGCCAGTTATCTCATCATAGAAGGCAATTAGGTTAGTCAGGCACGACTTCCCCTTCGTGAATCCATGCTGACTGTTCCTGATCACTTTCCTCTCCTCTAAATGTTTCATAATTGATTCCTTGAGGACCTGCTCCATAATTTTTCCAGGGACTGAGGTGAGGCTGACTGGTCTGTAGTTCCCCGGATCCTCCTTCTTCCCTTTTTTAAAGATGGGCACTACATTAGCCTTTTTCCAGTCATCTGGGACCTCCCCCGATCGCCATGAGTTTTCAAAAATAATGGCTAATGGCTCTGCAATCTCACCCGCCAACTCCTTTAGCACCCTCGGATGCAGCGCATCCGGCCCCATGGACTTGTGCACGTCCAGTTTTTCTAAATAGTCCCGAACCACTTCTTTCTCCACAGAGGGCTGGTCACCTTCTCCCCATGCTGTACTGCCCAGTGCAGCAATCTGGGAGCTGACCTTGTGCGTGAAGACAGAGGCAAAAAAATCATTGAGTACATTAGCTTTTTCCACATCGTCGGTCACTAGGTTGCCTCCCTCATTCAGTAAGGGGCCCACACTTTCCTTGATTTTCTTCTTGTTGCTAACATACCTGAAGAAACCTTTCTTGTTACTCTTAACATCTCTTGCTAACTGCAACTCCAAGTGTGATTTGGCCTTCCTGATTTCACTCCTGCACGCCTGAGCAATATTTTTATACTCCTCCCTGGTCATTTGTCCAATCTTCCACTTCTTATAAGCCTCTTTTTTGCATTTAAGATCAGCAAGGATTTCACTGTTTAGCCAAGCTGGTCGCCTGCCATATTTACTATTCTTTCTACACATCGGGATGGTTTGTTCCTGCAACCTCAATAAGGATTCTTTAAAATACAGCCAGCTCTCCTGGACCCCTTTGCCCTTCATGTTATTCTCCCAGGGGATCCTGTCCATCTGTTCCCTGAGGGAGTCAAAGTCTGCTTTTCTGAAGTCCAGGGTCCATATTCTGCTGCTCTCCTTTCTTCCTTGTGTCAGGATCCTGAACTCGACCATCTCGTGGTCACTGCCTCCCAGGTTCCCATCCACTTTTGCTTCCCCTACTAGTTCTTCCCTGTTTGTGAGCAGCAGGTCAAGAAAAGCTTTGCCCCTAGTTGGTTCCTCCAGCACTTGCACCAGGAAATTGTCCCCTACGCTTTCCAAAAATTTCCTGGATTGCCTGTGCACCGCTGTATTGCTCTCCCAGCAGATATCAGGGTGATTAAAGTCTCCCATGAGAACCAGGGCCTGTGATCTAGCAACTTCTGCTAGTTGCCAGAAGAAAGCCTCGTCCACCTCATCCCCCTGGTCTGGTGGTCTATAGCAGACTCCAACCACGACATCACCCTTGTTGCTCACACTTCTCAACTTTATTTACACCAGTTTAAAGAGGTTTGAAAACTGATCTAAGCTTACATATAGGTGTGACTTTCTTACCCTTACACCCTGAGAAGAGTCACTCAAATTGCAGTAAGTTATTCCATATCTCATGATGTGATGCTGGGAATTGTGTTCTTGGGTATAGTAGAATCTCGATTGATTTTTTTGAACACCAATCTTTTATACAGCCAGTTATATGAACCGTTTTTCCCAATGGGGGGAAAAAAAATCACATAATGAAAGGGATGTCAATGAAGAACAAGTCGACATCCCTTCACATCCCAGTGCCTTCAGTGCATTGGAAATTGCTTTGCAATGGTTTGAAGGACAAGAAGAAAACAATGCAGTGCACCAGACAGCAGCTTGTGCACTAAACCTACTGTAATTTTGAGATGTCCAATTCCATGAACTCAATCCTCAATTATTTAGTAAAATAGGGAGGGGTCCTGTTGTATTTGTGGAAGCTACAGGCATCTACTCTTATCTATGAGCTTGATATTCAGCTAAACATGTGCCATATGAACATAACGGCCATACTGGGTCAGACCAAAGGTCGATCTAGCCCAGTATCTACTTTCCGATAGTGGCCAATGCCAGGTGCCCCAGAGGGAATGAACAGAACAGGGAATCAAGTGATTCATCCCCTGTTGCCCATTCCCAGCTTCTGGCAAACAGAGGCTAGGGATACCATCCCTGTTCATCCTGGCTAATAGCCATTGATGGACCTATCCTCCATGAACTTACCTAGTTCTATGCCTTTGCCATATGCCTTTCTACTGTGGGACTCATGTAAAGCTCCATTTTTGTGTTAGCTTCACGCTTACAATCTGCCCCTGGGCCTTGTTTTAAGAGTGAGATTCTCCCATAGTTGCAGAGCAGAATAGACCGAGATGGTTAGATAAGAATAGGAAGAATACCTGGGCAGGATTTGCTGATCCTGTGACTTCTTCTATGGAATCCTTTTAAGTCTTTGTAGCTTGTATTCCCCCATATGTGGTAAACATTATTCACAGTCTAGCATATTAGTAGCTGTTATGTAAAAGCTAGGTGACAGGTCCCTCCTCTCCGTGACAGTCAATGCAGAAACTGAGTAATCCTAATAAGAATCATATGGACCATATTGGATCAGACCAATGGTCCATCTAGCCCAATATCCTGTCTTCCGACAGTGGTCAATGCCAGGTGCTCCGGAGGGAATGAACAGAACTGATAATCATCAAGTGATCCAGTGATGGGTGGGTTAGTGCTGCAATATGTGGAAGTCTCAATAGACGTCTCTTCTGAACCATTCTTGATATGGTTCCTCTATGCTAATTTGGCCACCATCACCCCAGTGGCTTAGGTCCAGCTGATTCTAAGTATGAAACCTGTTTGATGTAGGCTTCCTGTCCAACTTCCTTTCGTGGTTTGTGACCATGCATTTTTCCTCACCATATGCTACACACAAGGCAGGAACAGACTCTTCTCCCAGTCAGCTGAGTGTATCGGACCACGTGTCTGACGTAACATGTTGAGGAATAGGAAACCCAGCTGGCATCTAAAAGCGTAAATAACTTAAACTCCATGCAGGACTTCTATCTTGGCAAGTCTATAGCAAAGGAGGCATTCAACCCTCCCATGGTTCTGTCATGACACCTCTGTATGAGCTTTAACCTAGTCCTCCCTCTCAGGCCAAGAACAAGTGGTGCGTCGATGGGACCTGTGGGCAGCAGAGTTTGCTGGAGTCCTGGCACAGAGTTCTCTTTCATGTGTTGGCTTATCATTTAATGCATAAACGTCACTGTGGCACTAAGGGTTTGCCCCTCTGCTGCTTTTCAAGCAGTGTGCTGGTACTGGTGCTTAGAACCAGACGTTTTGGGGGTCTTGATGCCCTAATTTGGAAGAGCAACTGCTAGGAACTCAGCCCAGTGGCCCCTTTCCAAGAAGGCATTTGGCAGCCATTGCAGCAGTGCATGCTGTGGAGATGGGGGCCTGTAGATGCATCAGTGTAAGCTCAGGGGCTGTAGCAATACAGACTAGAAAAGCTTGGCTTGGTGCTGGTGGATTGCTGACTTTCTCTTCCCCCATGCTTATCCCCAGGTACCCGCTGAGCCCCCACAATAGCCCTGGGGCTGCTGTTGGAGTTCTTGCCGCTGACGTCTCCTTTTTTATGCTCTTTGGCTCTCCATGCGAGCCAGAGACAAATGGATGCAATCGCCAGCGGCAGCCTCAAGAGGAAGTTTGAAGATGTGGATGTGGGCTCGCCCGTCTCCAACTCGGACGATGAGATCTCCAACAGTGACAGCGCCGACAGCTGCGATAGCCTCAACCCTCCAAGCACCATGGGCTTCATACGTGAGTGGCTGAGCCGGTGGATTGGGGGGGGGGAGGTGGGTTTGCAGAGCCGCTCTGTGGTGTTTCGTTTGTCTGACCTCACTGGTGGACCCGGCATCTGGCTCGTTTCACATCACACAGTTTGATCTCACTAGCATGAGACAAGTGCAAATCACGCCCAGGGGAATGCTGGTGTCCATGCTTTGTGGGCTGAAAACGTAGTCAGATGGGTTCCCTCTGGACAGATTTGGTCTTTGCCCTTCCATCGTCTCACGCTTGGTTCAGTTAGATGACCTTGCCTGACATTGGACTGCAAATGAGGGGTGGGTGGCAGGCATGGATTGCATGACAAACGGTCTCCAACCCAAGAGCACAGTTGAGGTGCTTTTTTTTATTTTCCTGTGCAAACGAACTCTCTTTCCTGAGAATCTCTAGGGAGGCTTTCAAGTATCAGAGGGGTAGCCGTGTTAGTCTGAATCTGTAAGAAGCAACAGAGGGTCCTGTGGCACCTTTAAGACTAACAGAAGTATTGGGAGCATAAGCTTTGTGGGTAAGAACCTCACTTCTTCAGATGCAAGGCAAGGCATCTGAAGAAGTGAGGTTCTTACCCAGGAAAGCTTATGCTCCCAATACTTCTGTTAGTCTTAAAGGTGCCACAGGACCCTCTGTTGCTTTTTAGGGATGCTTTAACATTCAGCATGGAAGCTGAGAAAGTCCGATTCCCTCCTACACTGTCCAAGCTCCCGCTCCTCCTCCAACAGTGGATTAATTCTGGCATGTATGATACAACCACCTGACCCTAAAAGATGATCCCTGCTCAGTGCTCCAGAGCAAAGTGATGATGCTAGGAGTATTGTCAATGGTCAGGAAGGATCAGAGGAATTAGAAATTTGTAATTCCCCTCTAGCCCCAAATTTACCATCCCTTTCAAGAAACCACTATCAACTTGGCTTATTTTAAATCCACTAATTTATATTTCGGATTAGAAAATCGCTTGCCCTGTATTATTATTACTATTAAAAAGATTTGATTTTAAAGAAAAATTTGGAAGGGATTTTTTTTATTCCCCTTTTGGAAAGATCTCCTGGAGGGGGCCCAAAAGCCAAGCCATCAAACCTGTTCGGGCTCGGCTCTCCTGCCTTCTCCCTTCTCTCTGCACATCTGCTGCCTCTTCAGTTTCAGCCTTGCTGCTCCTGTTCCCAATGGTAAACCCCTTGTGGTGTCCGAGAAGGGGGACATGCTGTCAAAAAAAAATAAATGGTGGTTCTGACTATGGACAAAGTAAATAAACTGATAAAGATGAGTAAGAGTGAATGAGTGTTTCCAGTGAAAGGAATTTTAGGGGTTACTTGCCAGAAATCTTCAGCTGGAAATGTGATTTCACCCCTTCACACGGTTCCTCTAACCCTATCAGACATTTACAGCCAAAGAGAGCGTCCATATCCCTGGGACTGGCCTCCCTTCCCCCACTCCCCAAATAGGGTCCTGTGAATGTAACTCTTGCCAAGCCCTAGGGGAGGGGAAGGCATTTCCACGCATGAATTCCTCCTCAGTGAGGTCCAGGGTATGGTCTGCTCTGGAAGTTGGCTGCCAGTCCTGATTGAGGCAAACATCCTGCTTGTCCCTCTTCCTCCCATCCTTGTACCTCAGATCAGCTGATCGGCCTTTTCAGGTGCCTGTGCATCAGCAACAGCAACTCAGAGCAAATCAACTAGGGTCCATGCTTCTGCTGTGCCGTGTGGAAGAGCTGGGGGCGGTCATGGCATGAGTAGGGTCCATCCAGAATCCCGTGCTCTCGCCCTGTGTCTAATGCTCCCTTCCCTCCGCTCTCAGCCACATCCATCCTGAAGAGGCAGAAACAGCTGCGCAGGAAGAATGTGCGTTTCGACCAGGTGACCGTGTACTATTTTGCCCGGCGCCAGGGCTTCACCAGTGTGCCCAGCCAAGGGGGCAGCTCCCTGGGCATGGCCCAGCGCCACAACTCCGTCCGCAGGTACACGCTGTGCGAGTTCGCCCAGGAGCAGGAGGTGAATCATCGGGAGATCCTCCGGGAGCACCTCAAGGAGGAGAAACTCCATGCCAAGAAGATGAAGGTATCACTGACAAAGAGGGGGGAGCGGGTAAAGGCGCATAAGAGCTCAGTGACTGCTGTGGGAATCCCCAGGCCGGGATCCTCTGTCTGGCCAATAGCAGCTGCTTTGAAGGATGGTGCATGAAACCCAGCAGCTGGGCAGGCATGTGATAAGCAGCCCCCAGAGGAAGTGTCTTCCTAACCCACCCCCCACCCTGGTAGCAGGAAGGTTTGACTTAATCCTGAAGCAGGAGGGCAGAGATCTTTTAATATTTACTCTTCTAACTCCGGATATTCCTGTCACTGTAAATATGCAGTCCTTTTTTTAATCCTATTTGAGCTCTTGGTGTCAATGGAAAAGCGTTCAACCGGCTGCGTGTGGTGTGAACAGGATTTCTTTTGACCTCATTTTAAAGTGTGCTATCTTCCGCCATCGCTGAACGTCTCTTGCGCTCACGTTCCAAGAGCGGGCAGATAGAGGCGCCTGGTTGCCTTTCTCCAGACCAGGCATGATCCTGCGTTCCTCCGTCGCTATTGGCATGGAGACGGCAGATCGGACATCGCTATTTGCCCCTTCTTGGAATGCAACTGCCCTGCAGGGGAGGGGGGTGGATCTGTGACCACGAGTTCTGGAGGGATTGGGACCCAGGCTGGGAAGAGCCAGATGTGGGGATGGATGACTGAGCTTCCTAGAGAGCAGCCAGAGGTGATTTTTTTGTCTTAAGTCATTTACTTTTCTCGGTTGTGGGTGTTGACCAGAGTGAACAAATCTGTGATGGGCGCGGCCTGGCAGAATCTTGCCAGTGGTGCGGCTGCAGCCTGGCACGCTAAGAGACAAGATCCTGGCTGGAGCTAAACCTCCTCTCTCAGCCAGGGACGGCACCAGCGCAGCAAGCGCATGCCGGGGGCGGCAAGCCGCGGGGGGCGGCGTGCCGGTCGCCGTGAGGGCGGCAGTCAGGCTGCCTTCGGCGGCATGCCTGCGGGAGGTCCGCCAGTCCCACGACTTCGGCGGCGGGTATGCCGAAGGCGAGGGACTGGCAGATCACCCGCAGAAACACCGCCGAATCCGCGTGACCAGCGAACCGCGCGCAGGCGTGCTGCCGATGGCCACCTGGCTGCCATGCTTGGGGCGGCAAAAAACATAGAGCCGCCTCTGCTCTCAGCCTGGCACTAGGTTTTCTGCAAACTTGCCCAATTTCCATCCAGCTTCTAGAGCTGAGGCACAAAGAAGACTCAATCAGTGGGGCATGCTATCCCCAATGGGTGAGTACCTGGCCTGTGCCCTGGGGGGAGGGAGGTTCCCTAGAGACTGGACTCCCTTACTGAACGGACATGTCTGTCTGCAAAGCTAGCCCTTCAAATCAGCCTCTTGCTGCCATGGCAACCTGCTTGGCAAACCGACACACATCCGTCCAGCCTCTAAAGTGCACACCTCGAACTAGGGCTTTCCCCTGCTGGGGCGTGTGGCTGCAGGGCGGGTTATGTGGGGCAGACGAACGGGTGCAGAGAGATGGGGAAGATGATGAGCTGGGGTCTGCGAAGCACCTGCAGCCAACGCAGTCACGCTGTGATCCTGGGGGCCTGGCGTGAGCCACCAGTGGCAAGCAGGGCTGTAGAATTGCCATCTGTTGCGGGGAACCTCCTGGATTGCAGAGAATGAAGGTGGAGTCGCTCTGATCTCCATGGCTCCTGAAATGAGCGTTCTTAAGCTGGAGTTATTGCATCATGTCTCTCTCAGGAATTTTCCTTCTGCCTCCACAAACCTGGGCTTGTCTGACGAAAGCAGCAGCCTCTAGAGTATTGTCACGTATTCCAGCAGCAGCTTCTCCATCATGCCTGCGTTAAGAACCCTGATTCTCTGCGTTTAAAATAGAAATGGGGAGGGAAAAAAGCCCTGGCCGTGTAAACACACTGTACTGTCGGTTTCCAAGGGTTTGGGGAGCAGAGGGAATGAAAGAGAAGCCGCTACTCAGCTCTGTGTTCCTGTCAGTCCGATCAGGGAGCAGCCTTCATTTCTGTAATGGAAGAGGACCGGGGGCAGAGGGTTCAGGTTTTGTTTAGCTGCTCTGGGGGGCAGGCCTGGTGTGTGGGTGGAGGGATGGGGCCCCGTCAGCCCAGGAGCCGTATCTGTAAGTTGGTTGCACTGCTAAAGCCACACACATTGATATTCCTGGAGGATCCTGGGTGCCGAGGCTTGGGCCCTTAGCTGCTTTTCAACCACAGCATGCTGGGAGACACTTGACTGGCCTGTTCTCAAATGGACGATGCCATGTCTGCTGCATCCGGCCCATGGGGGTGCTGCTGCTGCTCCGCTCTGAGGGGCCAGATATTTTAAGACACGGCGGCCTCCTTTTATCTCCCCGTTTGCAGAGGGTGGGGAAGGGCAGCCGTCTCCTCTGACCTGAGCACACATTCCTTCCCCAGCACATCTCCGGTGGTCAGCGCAGAGGATGCTCTGCAGGCTATCTGGCCTGGCCTAGCAAGGGGCTGAGGAGGGGAAAACCTGGGGCCTGGTGGAGAATCCGCTTGGGCGGCAGCTTGTTTGTGCTGACGGATCGCTCAGATCCCCCTGTGACGCTGATGTCGTGGAGGGCTGAGTCCTTGTACTCCAGTTGTGTTGGACAGCTGAGTGAAATGACGTTTTGGCTGCAATGACCTTGGGCAAAGGGGGTGCAGGCCCAGCGGTACGTGAGGCCTTTGCATGGGTGGGTGGGAACGAGGCAGGAGGTGACTGAGTCAGATGATGCCGTGCAGGAGAAAATTGGGAGGAAAGATCTTTCTCAGCATCTGCTGCTGCTGTTGAAGGTCCCTAAGTGCGTGGTACCAACTGAGTCTCCCCTTTCCCAGCAGATCGCTTCTCCAAGAGCTAATGTTAGCGGGTGTCTCACCAGGCGTGTGCTGGGGCAGAGCGCCAGGCCTCGTGCCCAGGGCCCAAGCCAAGGACTAACTCTGCCCGTGTCTCCCCAGCTGACCAAGAACGGCACAGTGGAGTCGGAGGAGGCGGACGGCCTGACCCTGGAGGACGTGTCAGACGACGACATTGATGTGGAGAACGTGGAAGTGGACGACTATTTCTTTCTGCAGCCCCTGCCCACGAAGCGGCGCCGAGCCCTGCTCCGGGCCTCCGGGGTTCACCGCATCGATGCTGAGGAGAAGCAGGAACTGCGCGCCATCCGCCTGTCGCGAGAGGAATGCGGCTGCGACTGCCGCCTGTACTGCGATCCCGAAGCCTGCGCTTGCAGCCAAGCTGGCATTAAATGCCAGGTCAGTTGGGGCAGCTCTAGGTAGCACCAGGGTCTGGCCTGATCCGTGCTGGATTGCGTCGGAGCTGGTCTCTAGGCTCAAGGGCTGTGGGTTCAATTTCTCTGCCAGGTCTCTGGCTTATCCCCAGTGCTGAACTTGAAGGGCAGGATGGGGGAGGATGGGAGCTACCCTTCAGAGAAGACCTGCGTCTGCCTGGTTCCAGGGGCTGCTGTGCAGGGCAGCACCCAAATTGAAGGCGGTAACAGCCCCTTCTTGCAAATCGCAGGCATCCCAGGCTGTGGGGGAGCTCTTAGGTCTGCAGCATTGGCCTGTGCTGAGCCTCTCCCTGCCCTGGAAAGGGCTCTGGGGACCTTAGAGGAATAACGCGTCAAATCCCTGCTCTGGTCAGGTGGAAAGAAACGTCCCCGTTAGCTGGGGTGTCGTCCTTTCCCTTCCCTGCCGCCCCCACCCATGGAGATGAACCCTCTGTTCAGTCTGACCGAGATGGTGGCTGCAAAGAGCCAGGAATCCGATCCTGATGGTGTTTGTTGGGTTAAGATCTGGGCTTGGGACCAGAGACTGCCTAGGTGTGTGGCAGGAATTATGGACTGCACTGGCTCCCCCTGCTGGCTGACTCCTGGAGCACACCGATGGCATCTCCTGGATAGAAGGGGAACCAAAGCAGCAGGGGTGGGGTGGGCAGTTTGGGATGTAAGGGTCAGAAATGGGGACAGGGAGTAAGAGGGGAGGGACCTGGTCCCCCCCATCCCTGCCAAACACCTGGGGTCCTTGCATCAAAGCCGGGATCCCCTGAATATACCCCTGGATTCTCACGAGTAAAGGGCCAGACCTGTGTTAGGGTGGCCCAGCCCCTCCTGCTCGCTGGCGATTTGAATCCCTGGTTGTTCCCATGATGGTGAGGCACCCGGGGGTGGGAGGGGGGGAGGTTCCTGGCTAGCCACACTGTTCTTGGCTTGGTGCAGGGGGAGCAGTGCATTCCCTGGCCATTGTCCACTGATCCCACAGCAATGTGCCCTCACCCCCCCTGTCACCTGCCAGCCCCACTTAGCCACGTGCTCAGGTGGGAAGAGGCAGGCAGATGCTGCAGGGTCACCTCGCACTCCCCAGGTTTGGCTGGGGATGTGGAGCTCCGGGAAGGACCAGGCATTAGCCTCAGGGGTTCTGGCAGGGTTAAGGGGGGCGGGGGCTGCACTTGTGGGCTAGTTAATGGTTTGTTGTAGTGCGGTGGCAGACACAACCCTGTGCATGTTTCCCTTAGCTGAGGTCTGAGCCCGGAGAGGTGCTCATGCCAGGTCATGTCCCCTGTTAGCTACAGTCTCACTGCCCTTCCCTTTACTCCCAGGTGGATCGCATGTCCTTCCCATGTGGCTGCTCCAGGGACGGCTGCGGGAACATGGCCGGGCGAATAGAATTTAATCCCATCCGGGTGCGGACTCACTATCTCCACACCATCATGAAGCTGGAGCTGGAGAACAAGCGGCAGGTGAACCGGCCCCAGGCCCTGGAGGAGGAGTCTCTCCATGGCTCCGGCAACGACTGGCTGGGAACGCAGCCCTCGGAGACGCAAGACTTCCAGGAGTTCATGGCGGAGAACGAGACAGCCGTCATGCACCTGCAGACGGCGGAGGAGCTGGAGAGGCTGAAGGCTGAGGAAGACTCCAGTGGCGCCAACATCGAGAGCTTAGGAGTGTGCATCCTGGAGGAGCCTCTGGCCGTGCCTGAGGGGCTGTGCCCAGGCCTACCCACGCCTATCCTCATTCAAGCCCAGCTCCCTCCGGGCTCGTCTGTCCTGTGCTTCGCAGACAGCACCGAGCAGGCAGCCTCAGCTGTGGGCGACCAGTCCTACTTGAACAATGGGCCGGTGGTGTACTACCAGGTGGACCAAAGGTCCATGCTGGGGGTGAAGGGCGAGAGTGGCACGGAGGAGTCGGAGATGCCCTCTCCTTACACGAATGAGAAGGATCTGAGCGTCTTCTCCGTCCCCGTGGCCTCGCTGGTGCCGTGCAGCAGAGCCATGGCCCCGAGCAAGACGGAGACGGGGAAAGTAGCCGCCTTGTCTCTGGAGCCCGCCCCGCCCCACGAGAGCTGCAGGGCAGCCGTAGCTCCCCCGTTCCGTACAAACGCTCCGTCGTCTGGACCGGAGCAGGCCCCGGAGAGAGTGTGTGAGCTGCCTTCCCCAGAGGAGCGCTCCCTGGGGCCCCCCCTGGCCGTGTGACCCAGCCGGGAGCTTTCTCTGATGTCTATTTATTGACAGATATTTTATCGAGTGGCAGTGGCCGCTGAGGATTATTTAATTGGTATCGGGGGGTGGGAGCCGGGCTGCTTTGTACATATGATTTAAAAGAAAACCAATGCAACCAAGCGCTTGTGGCAGTCTCTTGAGGCTCCCTCTTCAGAGCAGGTGGGGCATCACGTCTAACCCTGGAGGTGCTGCCACGTGCCAGATGAGGAAGGCGGCTCAGCTGAGCTCCCTCCCATTTATGGAACTGGGTGTCTCCTCCCTGCCCCCACAGGGACCATCCTATGTGAATCTGTGTCTGTCTCCTATAAGCAATAGTGCGAAACTGCCTCTTGTTCCTCCCCTTAGAGCACCGGACTTGGCCTGTGGGGCAGCAGGGATGCCTTTCCGTGGTTGCGTGCCCCCCTTCCTCCCCCCCCCCCCTGATGCCCCCCTCCCCTTCCGCGGCCCCCCCCCCCCCCCCCCCCCCCCCCCCCGTGATCTCAAACGTGTTTGTGTGGCAGAGTCTCCATCCTGCTTCTCCTCCCAGGTGAAACTGACAACATTCCTACCGGGCCATCTGCTTCAGCACTTGCCCTTGGAACCACCTGTTTGAACTCCACCCCAGCAGCGGAACAGCCTGGGCTCTCCGCGCTCCCCCCGGTAGCTGCCACCCTTACCCTGCCCCGAAGAGACGGCTTTCTCTGGATCAGTCATCCTCCACGACTGGTTACGTTTCCTCTTTCGGCATGCAACCATTTTATAAACCAGCACCCAGCTTAGAGTCTCCTGCTCATCAGTAGCTTTGTCCTGGCCCCCCCTTACTGCCTTCCAGCACTGCATCACCTGCCCGTTATGGGCTTGATGGAATCCAGTCTTTTTTTTTTTTTTTTTTTTTTTTTTAAACGTGCTGAATGTT
Source organism: Trachemys scripta elegans (assembly GCF_013100865.1). Lineage (NCBI taxonomy): Eukaryota > Metazoa > Chordata > Testudines > Emydidae > Trachemys > Trachemys scripta. Next base: position 17,782,202 of record NC_048313.1, on the reverse strand, counting down.
TACTGGGCCATTCTGTGACCCATTGCCTGTAACTGACACTACAGTCCCTGTGCTGGGCTGTGGCAAACCCTTCTGGGAGCTCCCTCTTTGGACCTGGGCTACTCCAATGGACTTGATCTTCTCTGTGGAAGTCTGAACGTTGGATGGTAAAGACTGGTAACCTGGTGGAGATGTGGGGGAGGGGGGATGCCACCTGTTTCCTAATCATGTCAATGTTTTCTGTTTTAATTGCACAGGAAGTGGAGTGGGGATGGGGAGGACCAAGAACATGATCCACACGCTCGCCTAAAAAAAACTTCCTGCCACCCAGTCACTTAATAGCAACCCTCTGTCCTGGCTCAGTCTAAACTGGAGGGCGAGAGGTTTGCATGCAATGGAATTGCAGCCTTGGGTGACTGGGTGGGCAGCAGCTATTTCAGTCCTTGGAAGAAACTGGCCCTTTCCCTACTAGGGCTGTCTGTGAATTCAGCAGAGATTGCAAAGGTGCAATATGTTGGTGGCAGAGAAGGTGCTGTGCTCTGGGCTTGCATCCCAGTCTGGTGCAGGGAGGCACATAATTATCATTCTAATAAGCCACAGCATTTCCCCCCGACTCAGGGGGAAAGACTCAATCTTCTCAAAACTGCCACCATTTCTGTCCCAACAGCCCATCAACCCTGCCTTCCAGGCAGGTAGCAAAAGCACTTTTCTCCCTAACCTTAGAGGCATCTTTCCTTCTGTGATAAAAAGCTGGTACAGACCCCTTCCCGAGTCCCCTCAGTCTCCTGGCCCAAGGAGAACACATCCAGGACCCAGTTGTATTTCTCTGCACTATACTTTCTAAAGGGCCAGGACCCAGCACGACTGCAGCACTAAACTTCTGCGGAGAGCAGAAATACCTTTCCCGTCTCTTTCAGACGCGTGGAGCCTGCTAGGCTGCTGCAACAATCTCGTCCATTTCACTCTCGTCCATTACAGATTTCTTAAGATTCTTGTTTCCCCTCCCATAGTAAGTAGCTACAGCCCTTATTTGTGCGGGAAGGATACGAAGTAGTCGATGGTGGGTTGACTACATGTTAACACCTTGCTGGATCTCTAGGGTGAACAAGGCTCGTGAGCCCACTGGGTTTTGGTGACTGGGATTTAAGATCCACTGGCTGCCTGACTTCGTCCTGGCACCGTGAGCAGTTAGAAGTGAAGGTTGTGTTCAGCAAACTAGCCTTTCCTCTATGGTTTAGACTGTGAACCTCCTCTGGCCTCAGTGTCCATGTCTCCTTAAACATCGCCTGTCTGCTGGGGCTATGACCACAACCCCATCACCATGACTGTGAGAAATGGACAAGAACAGCTCACACTGGTGCAGGTGCTGATGTTTCTTCTCTCCCCGGTTTGTTACCGGAGGGGAGGCATAAATGAAATCACTAAATTATCTATTTCCAAATTCCACACTCTGAGCTATAAAGTTGGGTGCTGTAGAAAAGGTGGGGCTGTCTGGCCCACCCCCAGGGCAGCTGTCCTTTCAAAAGTGGGTCCCTTGCACTTGGTGCTGCCACAGCCGGGCAGCTCCTGTAGACAGCCCAAACGCCCTCCCCCCGTTTTTGTTGCCTTAATTCCACAGCCAGTCCCCTTCCTCTGGGACAGCAAGACACGAAGGCTTTAAAAGTCATTCGTGCAGTAGGACAGCAGTGGAGCTTCTTACGCTACTGAGCGCTTTAAGCTTCATCCCTTGGCCAAACTGTAACCAGCAGAACGTGCACTCGAGACTGGAATTAACGGTTCACATCTTTCCTAGCAGATCCCTTTGAAGCATTTAGCAAGGAGAATTCTCTTCTCCTCCCCTCCCTCGCCCCCCCCCCCAAAAAACATTCCAAGATGGTGCTGCCAATGAGTAGGAAGAGGGTAGTTGAACCCACAGGTAAAGACAAAAGCTCTCTCTCCCGCCCACCCCCAAAATCCCCCATGGAATAATCGTCACCTGGGCCAGTAGGACAACTCCCTTCACTTCACACAGTTAGCTGACCTGGCTGTGTGTGTGGATCAGGTGTTGAATAACTGTGGATTGGCCATTTGCCAGACTGACTCCTCCATGTATCTGTAAGGGCTTTGGGCATGCCGTCTGCTCCTATGAGAAACAGGGCAGCTCTCCTCTGTGAGGGAAAGAGAGTGAGTGGTTCTGCCTGGTGACATTTAATAGGTAAAATCTTTGATACTAAAGTTCCCTTCTTGATTTGCATCCAAGCCCTTCACTGCTATAGAAGCAACTGAATCTAGGCTGGGCCTTCTGGTGATGTGGAAAGACACAAAATGACCAGAGGCTGGACTGCTTTAAATGAAATTACAGAAGAATCCTAGGGCAGCAGTTAGGATGGGGGCTCTCACACTAAGCAAAGAACTAATAGGATTTAATCTATTTTTACAGAGGTAACATGAACATGCATTTTGGCCTTTTCCCTCCCCCCTTCCCCACACACACTTTGTAACACTAATGCTGGTACCGCACTGTGTCGTCTCCTCTTCTGTTAGCCGTGTAGTAAACCCAACAGCCCATCTCACTTCTGGTGCTACTGAGCTGTTGCCTGTTCCCGTTCTGAGACATTTTGGTTCTAGCCCCTGCTCCTCTTCCTATTGAAATAGTGACTTCGGTCTCCTTTCACACCCTGTATCCAGGTGGAATTTTCAATGTGAATCCAAAGCTTGTCAGGTCCTCTGCATTTTTTTTTTTTTGACCTTTTAGGTTCTTTTCATTGTGATAATGCTGTATTTAAAGAGAATATTTAAGTGTAAAAATAAATAAATGCTCAAACTTGCATCGTGGGCCTTGTGTTCTCCTCGCAAAGGGGATAAAAGCATATGGTTTAAGCTAGTTGGGGTGAGGCTACCCCTGAGCCACTGGGTAGGGACTCCTGCTGAGGCCTGTTTGACCCTAATTCAAGCAGATTAGAGAAGTGAAGTAACCATTGCACACCTCTAGGAAGCGCCGTGTGGTCTGTCTATGCTGAAGGCCTGCTAATATTTCCAGCTAGACAAACAAAGGCTGTTTACTCAGACTGCAGCTTAATATCCTCTGGTTTATTAATGGGACATAGAATAGTGGGGCTTTAACAGCTCGCTTGCTCCTATGGGTCATCCTCGACATGTCGTCATGCTGCTTTAAAAACTGAGCGCAGGGCTCCAGTCCCACCTCTCTTAATCAGAGTTACAGGTGCTGGGAGACTAATTGGACGAATTGTAAAAATGCACCAGAGACCTTTCCTTAGCTGTTGTCTTTAATGGAATATTTATATAAGGGTACCACAGATTTAAGACGGACATTTCATGCATTTTTACTGCCATAAATAACTTATGACACTAGTTATAAGTAACTTTTAAAAAAATCCCTTAAACTCAACGTGCCGCCTCTGCCACGAGACATTCAGGTGCACAGCGGTGGAGCTCCAGTTGACCAAACTTCTGGCTCCCAAATCCTCTCACTGAGCAGAAAGTTCAAGTCTAAAAACTGATTAGGCAGAACTTTAAATCGCTTCATTGACCAAATGAAGCTGAGCCCGTTAACGGGCAAGTGCTGTTTAGCATTTATTTCTATGGCAGCAGGCTCTAGGCCAGCATTTTCAGAGTGGGGCATCTATACAAAGTGGTCTGAGCCTCAGAGGGGCTCAACGCCCACAGCTCCTGCAGCTTCCCCTGAAATCAGTAGAGGCTCGGAAACTGAAAATCAGGCTAAGTGACTGAGTGGCCAAGTTTGAAAGTGGTGACCTGGCCTGCATCTTTCCAGCAGTCAGCTAGGGCAGAGAAGAACAGTCACAATTTAAGCATTAACAGGGCGCTGCTGTGAACTAAAAAGACAACTGAACAAACACAGGGATCCTCAACATTAAGGCATATCACTGGCCGAAGGGGCAAGGTCACTTATAAAGCCCCTGGCAACTAGGGTGCTCCACCCACAGCCCCTCCTAGTAAAAGTCACCTTATTCCTAAAACAACACAGTAAATAAAGTCATAACAACTTAACAGGAACAACAACAAAGAGCACTGCTCCGGCCTGGTGTCTTGTCACAGGTCCTGGAGCAACAAGGAACCGAGCTAGGTAATCCCCACTGCTCTATGTTACCAGTGGGAGCCTCCCAGGGGAAGAGTAGCGCTCTCCGCTGGACAGGATTACATTTAAAGTGCCACCGTTTGAGGCTATAAAAGCACAGCCCGGGCTCCTGGCTGTGTCCCAGCGTGGTCTCACTTGGAAAATGACAGGGAAGAGCATGGGAGTCTGCGTGGCTCAGAATTGCAGGGTCGGTCCCACCCCCAGCAAGGGCCAATCTTACACATTCAAAAACCATGGAATCTACCACCCAGGGAGGGGGAGCTACAGCAGGTTCTTGCTCTGGGGACTTGACGGTGTGGCTAAGGTAAATATGTTTGCAGCACTCCGCTCTGGCAGGGCTGAGGAAGGGTTTTACTCTTCGATGCTGCACTGTTTAGAGCTAGATCAGCAGGCAAAAAGCAAGGTGTTTCTCACTAAAGTCCAGCCCTCGTCCTGCAATGCGAGCAAAAAAAACTACCCTGCTGCGACCACCAGCACTGGAAAGAGGTTGACTGTTGACGTCGGTGCCTGTGCCGTCACTCCTTGGCCCCGAGGTAGTTGGTGGACAGTAAGACCATGCTATGCGCCAGGAGCGAGACCTCCACATCTGAAAACACAGAGTCACGTTTATCGGACCCCTCCAGAGCCAGCTCTCAGGAGGCCCCAGCTTGAGTGTGCAGGCACCCCCCGTCCCTAGCAGAAGGCATTTCCAGAGATGAGAGGAAATGGTAGCAGGTGCCAGCTAAAGTACCCAGCCATTTTATCCTTGGTTTACCGCTAGGGCTCACTGGATGGCTGACCGACTGGCAGTGGTGGGACGCAGCAGCAGCAGCGTAGCTCACATTTCACCCAGGCCCCTGTGCCAGGTGCTCTGTCCCTCTCTACCACAGCACCATCAAGAAGGTCTGAATACAAGTTTTCCTGACATGCGGCTCTAGGCTGTACACCTGTTGTGTAATGAACCCTACTACACCCATGAACAATGCAGGGGCTGGAAGGTCAGCCTCCTGTTTCACCAGCACTGTCTGGGCTGGGACAAATCCCTAGTTGGCTCTTGCATCAAATCCTCTTAAGAGGCAGGGGTAACATCTACCCACTGCAGTGATCACCAACCTGCAGCCAGGACAATCCTCCTCCCCACCCACCCACAGGAAACAGTCTGTCCCCATCCCACACATTTAGAACAGTGCTTGAGGCTTGCTGGGAAGAAAGCAGCAGCATGTTTGACAAAAGCAAGAGTTGCCTACACCTGCACTGGCCCGTCTAAAGGGAAACGCTAGCCCCAGGAGAGAACTGCAGCCTCCACCATGGCATCCGGGCCACAGATTTATGCCAGGGACTCCACAGGTTTGCCCTGTAAATCTACAGCAAGACCAGCTGCCCGCACTCATGTTACGCTTTTCTGTGCCATTCTTTGAGTGGCCATCGTGCCAGATGCTAGACAGCTTGGCCAAGCCCCTTTGGACACGGTAGCTCAGTTTCGCCCTGAAGAGAAGCTCAGTGTCACCATGCTACAGAGTCCTAAACCCTTTGCCTCGTTCCTCGAGGCTTTAAAATTCCAGCTCTGCTCCCCAGAAACCTGACAGGTTGTGAGGGAGGAGTTGGCAGCAGGTAACTGGGATTGGCAAACTCCACCTGCAGGATACCGATCAGGGGCCAGCAAGAATCAAATGATTCTGGAAGAAAAGCTGTTCATTTGTTCGCACAGATTTCATGGGTTGAGATACTCTCCTTCCTCATCTGAGGAAGGGAGAGGATCTCTGGCCAGCAGTCATGTGTCAGAATTTAGTATTTTAACTAAAGCCACCAGTGACATTTGGGGCAGGCATGGGGGAGGGGAAATATCAATCTCGCTCTTGGAAGCCAGGGCAGAGGCCAGCTCCTCTCCAGCTAGTTGTGAGAAGAGAAAGTGAGAGGTGAGAAGCTGTACCAAGTGGGCTGAGCCTAACCCATTAACAGTGGGGGATGCAGTTCCCCCAGGGAGACAGCCTCAGAACATACTCCATTTAGACTGCCGGGTTTTTAGGTTAGAGACTGCAGTGCTTTCAGCCACGTGCTCCATCACCGCTCAGCCTCCCTAGCACACATCACGGCCAAATACCCCCAGAAGCTGCAGCTAATGCACTGGCCTGACCCAGCTGAAGCTGTCTGAATGTTTATGTCTCTTCATATACTGAGAAACTCTTCTTTGAACGTCTGTTCCTCTTCCCCATGTACCTGCACTCAACGCTGCCAGGATTGCAATACTACGATCTGCCTCTGAGGGTCCTGCAGCATGAACTCTCTCTCAAGCCCAAGGATTTCACTGGGGTCCCAAGACCATAACCTTACGGAAGGACCCCGTGCTCAAGACGCAAACAGACCAGCCAGAACTCGGGTTCAAGGTCTCACCTAGAAGTAACTGGCTCAGAACTCAACTTATCCACCTCCAAATGCGGAATGTGAACCTGTGGCTGCAGGGAACCTAGGAATTCAGAGCTGAGGTTTGGACCCATTATGCCCACCCCACCCTATTGTGGGCACCTGGAGGGCTGCCATTCAGAAAGCCCCGAATCTCCATTTGTTTTGAAATGTATAAGCCTGTGTGGCACGGAACTGCAGCTTTGATTTTCACGCTCTCAGGTGCCTTGCTTGAGGGCAGCCCTACGGGAAGACAGACAACCAGCCAAAGGAAGGCCAGCTTGCTGCGCTCTACCAGTCTTACCTTTCAGCTCACAGGAGAGCTGCACCCATTGCTTCAGCCAGTTTTGGCACTCGGATGGGCTGAGGTGGGTGGAGTTCAGGCCGCGGATATAACAAGCCTAACGACCACAGGAGAGAAAAGCAAGTGTCACGGCAGGCGCGTGCAGACAGATGAGCTTTCGTTTCAGTGGGTATCACTGGATGCAAGTGGCCAGAATCTGGACTGAGACTCCCACGAAGGGCAGCCCAGGAAAGAGGGGACAAAAGTGGCTTTAAACCATGGGCTGCCCTGGTCCCCTGTGTAAGTTAGAGCAGCCCCATGGCTGCTCCACAGCCTAGAATCACCAGAGTACTCCATCTGCTTCCCTTCTACTCCCAGCCTGCCCCTACACTGGAGAGTGAGGGGCAGGAATAGCACAGGGCCACGTAACCCAGCTCTGCTCTGGCCCTCCACTAGGATTTCCCCAGTGCCTGCTTTATACTCCCTCTATTCTGCTGGAAGTGAAGCTCAAACATTTACATTAAGGCAATCTCTTGAGCAGGAAGGCCTGCAACTCTAGACCCCTTTGAAGTGTATTCAGAGCACTAGTCAATTTCAGAGGCAATACACTGGTGTTACTCCCATGTCCCTTGTACACTAAATCTCTTCTGAAGCCTGACTCCCTGCTCGGAAGTGTATTCACAACGCATATGGTTTATTTCTGATGGGAAGAAATAGGCTTAATTCTCTGGCTCAGTTACTTTTTGGGGGCATTTGGATAAATCCAGCTTTAAATGGACCAAAACACCATGTAGTTTCTCTAGTGCAGTTGCTTCACACACGAGATGGCATAGGAGACGCTTCCCCCTCAAGGGAAACATGTATAAGCCCGCCCCTCACCTCCAGTCCCTGCCCACTCCCTCTGCTGAGGAAGGCTTATCTGTGGGGCCCAAGCATGGCATAACTAGCCTCCCCCATACATACACTTCAAGCAGGGAAACCCACTGATTCATGCATTTCTTCTTGGCTCGTGGCGCATCTCTAGAGCTGAGTGATTTAAACTCAGTGACCCAGCACTGGCTAAGCAGCAGAACAAACAGGGCCTGACCCTGCAATCCTTGTTTGACTTCAACGGGCATTTTGTCTGAGTGCAGGATCAAGCCCCAAGTTATCGGCAGAATAGTATTTCTTTGACGTAGACAGAACAGGAGAAACAGTGACTGGTTCATCACACAGCAAGTCATATTCCACCTCAGAGACGCTGTCACACAAGGCTTTTTGCTAACGAGTGAGAGGAGGAAAAAAACCCAGCAGTATCTAGTTCTCCCCAGCAGGATTCTGGGAGTCTCAGATTTTTTTAAGCTAGCCAGCACAAGGTGAAAGGGGACTCAGTCTTACCATTTTCACTTCTTCTTCAGATAGTTCGCTCACTCCCAGCTTCCGCATGGCTCGGTCTAGATGCTGTAGCTCCAACATATGGCTCCGCAGCCGGTATCTCAGGAAGATGATCGGCAAGTGAGGAGTCAGGAACAGGACCCGGCTCAAGGCTTTCTGTAGCAGGGAGTGAAAAGCAGGGCAAGGAAAATCTGTGACGTCTCAAGGAAACTTGCTAAGATTCAAGGAGGGTGGAACAGCCTCACCAAGGAGGCAATATGGGCTAGTGGGCAAGCTCGGAGAACCCTGGGATCTAATCCAGGCTGAGCTATCGGCGATGATCGTCCCTGACGGGTTCAGACAGAGGTGAGGTTAGCCTTGGCTAAGAGCATCTCCCTTGACCAAGCCTTTCAGCCTCACAGCAGTGCTGAGAAGGCCTTCAGCAAGCAGTGGGCAGAGGGCGTCGTGAAACAGCAGCCGGCTACTTTGTGACAATTCAGAGTTCAACAAGCTGCCTCCATCCTCTGTGCTCAGCTGTATGTACAATTCCAGCTATCTCCTCAACCACCAGCACAGACAGCCTCTGCGGGGAGAGGCACTTACCACTTGCCAAATGCGCAGCCTTTGCAGGCCCAGGGGATGTCCTGCAAACAAGCTTCTCACGGCCAGGAGTTTCGCCACCTCTGGATGGGAACCGCTCTGCACCTTGGAGAGCCAAAGATTTTTTTGCTCATGATACTTCCCATGGACAGATGATTCGTCTGACCCCAGCTACTGACGACTTAGCAGGACCCCTGGAAATCCATCTGTGCCCAAAGGGTAAGTCGCTGACCTTGTTCTCTCAGCATTTCTAATGGTGGCATTGGCATGCTGTGTGCTGCCATATTACTCTCAGCCTACAGCAAAGCAGAAATGCCTCTCTGCTTGGATGGTCTCCATTGAATTGCTTTGGACCAGCTACTCTGGGTGACCACACCTGGGGGTTTCTCTCCAAGCCAATGCAACCTGGGCACTTTTCTGCTTGTCGTAAGAGGGTTTCACTTCTTCCACCTCCCAAACGGGGTTCCTACCTACCTATTAGCACAAGGGCAGCCTTTCTGCCTCTTAAGGACCTGCGGATTCATCTCTGTAACTGCCTCGGGCGGAACAGATCTAGACGGTTTCCTTTTTGTGGGGTTAGAGCAATGAAAATTCAGAGGGATTTGTCTGCCCATGGACAGCAAATGAAGCCAAGGAAGCTTGGAGGGCAAGAAATGAGGGGCCAGTCCTTCTTGAAAAGGACTTGGGACTTAGGATGACCCACAAACGTAGGCTCAATCCCCAGAGTCAGAATCTTAGACCCACTGGATGGGACTCCTATTCTAGCAGACAAACTCAATGTTTCAGACATAAAAATCCCTCCAAAACTACGGGCCAAATCCTCCACTGACCCCAGTGGGGTTACACAGAGTGTGGTTCAAGGCACAATTTGATCCCATGTGCCAACCAGGTTAACTCAGCAGCCAGCAAGGCTATAAGCGAATGATGAGACGCAGCTGACCCTACGGTGTTCCAGAAGAGGCGTCCCCATGGGGGCAAAGAGGCCCTGTGTTCCTTACCTTGGTGCAGAGCTCTTGCATCTGGTCTCGGAGCTGCTGATCAGCTACAAAACGAGTCACGTGCTCTAAGCCATCAATGATTTCTGGGTACACCTCTCTCCGCATACCATGATAAATGTTCAGAAACTCAAGCTGCTGCTTTGGGGTCCAGAAGTGGCGTATCAACAGTTGCCTTGGGAACAAGTACCTTGGAAAGAAAAGGTCACCCCGAGATGACTCACTGAGCTTCACAAGCAGGGACACTGCAGATACACAAAATCCAACACTCGGCAGTCACAGGCCAGGGTCGTGGCCTAGCAATTGTGCCTTGCCCTGTCAAACCGGAGACACGCTGGGAGTGTTCTGGGACCTGCCCCATGGCTACTGCTCTGCCTCTGATGTGGCAAACCGGGGCTTGATTCCCAGTTCCTTCTGTCCAGATCTGGGAGCTCCATAAGATACCAGATAAATAATCTGTCAGTCATTTGGCTGTATCTTTTAACCCACAGAGCACAACATAGTCTAGCCAGGACTGTGCAAGGAGCTGGGAGGGTTAGATAGCAGGAGGGGCAGTCCAGGTGCTTAGGGGTGGAGGGTAGCATCCGAGAAGGGAACTGGATCACTTATCTGGGTGGGGTAGTTAGGAAAGAAATCAGACGGTATGGACACGTGTGAGGAGGCCACTTTTACAGTCTAGTGTCCACTAGACTGTTTACTGACAACATACTCAGATGCTAAAGAGATGAGCACCATGTAAATGCCAATAAAGTTTGCACTGTTCTTAGGGTTAGAAAGAAGGAACTAATGGTGTGGGGAGGTACCTAGAATGCAGCAGAAATCTCCCCAGACAAACTCAATGCTGTTTGGTTTGTTCATCTGGATTTCTTTTTTGCTACAAGGGGGCCAGAACATGTACTAATGTAGTGAGAGATCCAAGGCACTGGATTTTTACAGTGGTTAGTACAGAAATGGGAACGTTTCAGCTATACAGAGGCAGAAATCAGTTTAGATTACATCTAGTTCATGATGTCTAGGTGATGAGTCGTCTGCAGACAAACAAGTAGTTAATGATTCTTCCCACTTGCGCTTACTCAATTTAGACAACTGAAAAACTACATCAGGAGAAAAAAATCATTTTTCATGAATATGAGTATAGCTTTAACTGCTGCAAAAAAAAGCCTCCAGAGGAACAAAGACAGCTGTTCTGTAGCAAACCCTCTCATCAGACAGCCAGGAATAGTACAAGTGTCAGCTGAGAGACAAGAGAAGAAAGGAGCCCAAAGAGAAAGATCAGCTCCACTGACTAATCGCTTCAGTTACCATCTGAGCCTCTGCATGGCGACTGTTCAGGGTAAGGACTTGGCAACAGGATGTTCAACAACGTTTTAAAGGCTCGGTAAAGGACATACTTACATCAGCAAAAAGATCAAGTAGTTGGCAAAAGGTGGAAGGGAGAGAAGCCCAATAGGAATGGCCTTGATCAGGTCCCTGCGAAACTGACCAAAAATTAAAACAATACAGTTATGACCTGATAGCAAATTACAGCAATGCAACTGAAAACTGATTGACAGACTGTCTCAGATCGGCCAGCAGCATTCTAACCCTGCTCTCAATAAGAAATGCTCTGTAAGTGGCAGGAACATTATAGGCCAGAGCAAACTACCAGGCTGCCTTGGGTTAAGTACCCAACTTCGTAAAGCCACCATGATATTGGGGGTGGGGGGGTTAAAGTGTGTATATTGACCCTCCCTTCACAGAAAGAATAGAGATTCTACCCAGGCACAAGAGCAGATCCACTCTCTAAAAGCAGGGCATTCTCTCTGTCATGGAACCACAAGAGGTGTAAGTCACTAAACAAGGTTACCAGTTGCGTGGGACAGTGTAGTAAAATGCTTGATTGTTTCTGAGAAATTCAGTGCAACTTACAGATACCAGAGTAAGAAACAGAAACCTGAAAGGTGGCTCTCACCTGTCTTAGTCTTTCCATCTCCCTGTACGGAAGCTGATGAAAATCGATCTTTTTAAGAGACATGTTTAACTTTATTCTTCTTATTTCTTTTGCTTCCGAAAACAATGTCTGACATCCTGTACAGAATACAGATGTTACCTTCAGGCCTGGAGCTGTGCTTTGCCCCAGAGATCCCTTGACAATGTCCTTCGCAATCCCTTACATCCGTATTTAGTTTGGCTACTGAGCGGCAGAGTGCAATACAACACAACTTGATGCGTTGTATATTGTCTCCTATAGGCTGTGCTCCACACACAATTATTCAGGGAATAGAAGAGTCAGACTGAAACAAGAATAGAGGCTGGAATATGTAGAATCTAACCCAAGCCATCAAAATGTCAGCAGCTCTTCCAACTGTTGCAGCCATGTGCAGAATGCGAGAGCAGTTTACCTGACTGAACCAAAACCTTTAGTAGCACAGTCTGCAGACTGGAGTAGCCCATCAGGCTGTATTACAGGATTTTTTGGAGGGAGTGTGTGTGTGTGTGTGTGTGTGTGTGTGTGTGTGTAGGGAGAGCAGTTATACACAATTACCTGCTTCCTCAGTACACACAACATTTAGACTTCAAATCAAAACAGGAAATGCCAGAGCAGATCAAACCAATGGTCTATCCAATCTGGTCTCCTGTTCCTGAGTCGGCTGGGGGCAGATGTTTCAGAGGAAGGTATAAAACCCACAGAGTGGACACTTCTGCATTAAGGATCTATGCATCCAAGAAGTTTCTTCCTCTGTTCTTAAACATGAGGGCTAATATCCCTTACGGGCAAGATTTTTCAAAAATGACGAAGAATCTATGTCCCTTCGTCCCTTTGAAAAGCCCACCCTGTACACTCATCCTAGATCAGTAGGCATTCATTATCTATCCAAAGGGGGGAGGGATAGCTCAGTGGTTCGACCATTGGCCTGCTAAACCCAGGATTGTGAGCTCAATCCTTGAGGAGGCCACTTAGGGATCTGGGGCAAAAAATCAGTACTTGGTCCTGTTAGTGAAGGCAGGGGGCTAGACTTGATGACCTTTCAGGGTCCCTTCCAGTTCTATGAGATAGGTATATCTCCATCTATTATATAAAGGTTGAATTCTTTTTTCAGAATCCTACCAAGTTGTGGCCTTAGTCTATTATGGCAATGACTTATATGAGTGAATTATGCATTTTGCAATGGCATTCAAAGTATTACTTTTAAATCTGTTGCTTTTCAGGTACAGAGGCTGACCCCTTGGTCTTGTATGGAGAATAAATAAGCCTACCAAAGTTATCTTATCTGTCTATTATGTCAGCTTTTATCTGTCTGCTCTCTAAGTAATCTGAACCTTTTTACTCTTCCCCATATGGAATTGTCACTTTTGTTATCCATCACTGAATCCTTCTATTTCTGCTTTATCCTTTTAGTGATGGGGTGACTAAAACTGGATCTTTTTTCAAGGGGGCGGGGGGGCTCCTTATCACCTCTGACTTGGATATACAAGAGGTCTTTAAATCTCACAGTTAATATCTAGTCCCAGTAAGCCGATCCAGCCTTACAAACAACATATCATAGATAAGCCCAGAAGGAGACTATTGTGATCATCTTGTATAACACAAGCCACAGGATTTCCTTGAATTAACTCCTGTTTAAACTAGAGCACGTCTTTCACCAGCAATTTTTAAATCAAGATTGGATGTTTTGCTGAATCTAACACAACCCTCTGTAAATTGTTCCAATGTGGTTAATTACCCACACTGTTAAAAAGTGTGCCTTATTACCCATCTGAATTTGTCTAGCTTCAACTTCCGGTCACTGGCTCTACCTTGGATATTATTGCTACAAGGTTAAGAACAAATAGCAGTTTTCAAAGCAACATTGTCTGGCAGTTCAGACACAAAATTTAGGTTTTGTGAGAAAAGATTTTACAGAGCTTAATAGAAAAGTTTTCATGGGTTTAAGAAGTTTTTCAAATTTTTGTAAACATTTGTCTGCACGGTGTTAATTACCCAAACAGCTTGAACCCAGCTAGTCTATTTTCATTGTCCAAGCTGAATGAAATGCAATGCAAAAAAAAACCAAGACCCAGCATAAGTGATAAGTAAATGCTATGTTAAGGCTGAGACTCTGTCGATTGCTTAAGAGACTTGAAAAATTGGCTTTGAAAATCCCACCCTAAAAATTCTTTCATGTGCAAAAATCTGAGGATTATTCATAAGACACAGAAAAAAATAAGTGATTTTTAGTTTGACAGCATCCCTTTAGCCAACAAAAAATAGGCTAAAATTATTGAGCCTGCCTTTTGTATAATCAGTAAAAGAAACCAGTTCTCCCACTCAGAACCTACCTTTCATAAAAGTGGAATACAATACATAGAAGCGGGGGAATGTCCTTTCCAAAAAGCTCTCGTATTTCCCATTGGCATATTTGAATTGTGATATGACAGCAGCAAGGAGGGCTTTGGGGTTTGTCTTTGTAGAGAGGCAGCATGCTGGGTGCCTGCAACAAAGAGCAACTTGCAGAAAAATCTTATAGGAACCAAGTGATCTTTCCATACCCTGCACCGCGAGGCTGTAAAGAAGGAAGTACATGTACTCCAGCCAACCAGCCACGCCCTATAGGGATGTAGGGCTTGAGCTGAAGTGATTAGATTTGAGGCAAAGCCTGAGTAGCTGGGGGGGGGGAACCCACCACTCACAATGAGGAAGTTGGGACAAAACTGTACAGGGCTTTCATTTTTGAAGTGTGCCAGTAACAAAGATTCTGCAGGCCAAATTCCATTCTCAGATGCACCAGAACTGCCTTCAGAGTCTGTCTTGTTAAATTTGTGCACCTGAGGGCAGAATTTAGCCCAATAATCACATCTTCGTTAACAATTCCATTACCGATGCCAGAGCCAGAATGGAGTCCAACTCTTTTTTGTAGCGGTCTTGGCCTCTGCAGGGCCAATAGAAATAATCAGATTCTTCTGATTTACACTAGTGTGAGTGAGTGAGAGAAGAGTCAGATCCATTGTGTCTGAGATGGAAACTAAATAGTCTCCTAAGGAGATTATGTTACAAAAGGGTCTCATGAAGCTTCCGTAGCTCCCAGATGAGTTGGCTGAGGTACCCATCCCCACAAAATAGCCCTGAGCTAGCTAATGAACATCCAGCAGCAGGGAGAGGCATCCAAGCAAGAGGCAAAGTCACTTCCAAACCACCTGGAAAAAAACCTGACATGCAAAGATTCAGACAATATCAGCTGCCAAACCCTCCCCTCCCACCACAAGCCAACCTCCGGGGAAACAGGCACAGCTGGTGTGAAAAGGCAGGAGCACAGCTGACCTGGCAACAAGGATCTGCTACCACAGGTATAGCTGAGCTGACATGGGGGGGCTGTCAGCACAGAGGAGGAAGGAGCCAGTGGGCACAGCTGGCATGGGGGGGGGCAACAGAGGAGGAATGGTCAATAGGCACAGTTGGCACTAGGAGGTATGCGGGGAAAAAGAGGGGGAAGGAACTAACTGGCCCGGCTGGCAGGGGGCACAGAGGGGGAAGGGACCAATGGGCATGGGTGGCACGGGGGGGGCTGGGTGCAGAGGGGGAAGGGACCAATGGGCATGGGTGGCACGGGGGGGCTGGGTGCGGAGGGGGAAGGGCCCATGGACCCGGCTGGCACCAGGAAGCAGGGGGCACAGCTGAGCTGTCACTATGGAGACCGGCAGGAGGAGGGGGAAAGGCCAACGGATGCAGCTAGCACCGGGGGGGAGGGGCCAACGGCCACAGTGGGTACCGGGGGGGAGGGGTCAACGGCCACAGTGGGTACCGGGGGGGAGGGGCCAACGGCCACGGCTCCTGTCACGGGGGGGGGGGGGCGCGTGAGGAGGGACTAACGGCAGCGGGAGGTTGCGGCCCGCGCCCCCCCCGACACCCGGGAGCCGCACGCACCTCAGCGCTCTCCAGGCGGGGACCGGCTCGGGGACGCGCAGGACCCGGCGCAGGCCGTTGGCGGGGACGGTTACGGGCCCTACGCCCAGGAGCCCCCCATGCAGACCGCCCCGGCCACAGCCCAGCCTGGACAGCGCCATCTTGGCAACGGCGCTAAGGTCATCACTAAGGGACAAAGGGCAAAGGTTATCGCGCGGCTGGACTGGCGGCGGCGGAGGGGGGGAGCGGGGCGATGGGCAGGCCCGAGAGCTGATTGGCAGGAACCTCCGAAAAGGCGGGGCCTCCCCGACGACTCACACGTGACTATAGGCGGACGTGCTTCCGTGCAGGTGGAACACGTGACGATAGGCGGAAGTGAGAGTTGGGAGGGTAACTAGGGTCTAGGTCTGTCCCTGGGCAGGGAGCGGAGGCTGAGGCCTGGGGGTGAGTCCAGCCCCCCTTCCCCACCACAGAGAGGGCGGGAGTAGGAGGAAAGGTGAGGCAGGCCCCTCCTCAGGTATGAAACAGGAGCTGGGGCTGAGCCACCCCCCTGCCTCCCTCCCAGGAAGGTGAGCCAGGCCCTTCCCCAGCTGTGGGGTGGGGGTGATAGTGGTGAGGCAGGATGTGGTCTCAGCAGGGAGAGGGGTAAACAAGACGGGGGTGTGGGGGAATATAGCCAAGGAAGGCCTTGCTCCCCCCCCGCCGCCCCCACATCCTACACAGGAGGAGAAAGGGTGAGAGCAAGGCAGGCCCTTCCCTTGGCATGGGGATGGGTGAGGTATCCCCTCCCAAGACAGGAGAAACATGAGCCGACCCCCCCCATCCAGCATATGTGGGACCTGCTGCAGCAAATATTACCCCCGCTCAGTGAAGTGCCAATCGCTTTTATTCATGTGACCCTGGGGTGCATTTGGGAAGAACCAGTCCCTGCCAAAGGGGCAGTGATAGCCTCCTGCCTGCGCATGGATCAGGGTGCTCTGAACTCTCCTGTACCCTGGTTGCCACCCTGCATAACCAGCCATGCAATTTTGCCGATGCCCGACTGTGAGCACCTCAGGGCAGGGGCTGTCTCTTGAATGTTCTGGAAGATGCCCTGCACATGCTTCAAGCCCTGTGTAAACCCATTCCTATGGCTGCGGAGACCCAAGGCTTCTGTCCTCTTTGGACTTTGCCAGCACTTGTACAGCCAGCCACGCCAAGAGATACAACTCATGATTTATGCCTGTGCAGCCTGAGGCCACTAGGGGGGGTTAATCCTAGGAGGAACATGATGTCTTTCAGTGGCATCTTTACACTCCATTCCCTGCCTTCAAAAGATATGTTCTGTCACATCCACATAGGGTGACCAGACATCCCGACATTAGGGGCTTTGTCTTATGTATGCAACTATATCCACCCCACCAAAAAAAGTGTCTCAACTTTTCACACTTGCTATCTGGTCACCCTATGTCCACACAAGGGCATGAGACTTTCCCCTAGTGGAACTGGGTGTGATACTGTAAGAACTGCTGAACTAAATAAAATCTCCAGGAATTTCTGAGACATGCAAGAACTTCCCACTGTCTAACAATTTCCAACCCACCTGTCAAACTCTCTCTTCTCTGTTTCTCCATGAGTCCCTCTTCCTGTCCAATTGTGCCTGTCCCTCCCTCCCTCTTTCTCACACCCTTCCACCTTCCCTCGTTTCTGCCAGGACTCCTCAGTTACCTCAGCTCTCTTTAGATGTGATTTTCTTGTTCCCTAAAGTGCCAATAAAGGGAATGGCTAAATGAAGTGGTACAAGTGCCTCGCCTGTAGTTGATGCTATGCAAATAATAACTGCCCCTCTGCCATGTACATTGGCCAAACCGGACAGTCTCTATGCAAAAGAATTAATGGACACAAATCTGACATCAGGAATCATAATACTCAAAAACCAGTGGGAGAACACTTTAACCTGTCTGGCCATTCAATGACAGACCTGTGGGTGGCTATCTTACATCAGAAAAACTTCAAAAACAGACTCCAAGGAGAGACTGCTGAGCTGGAATTGATATGCAAACTAGACACAATCAACTCAGGATTGAACAAGGACTGGGAATGGCTGAGCCATTACAAACATTGAATCTATCTCCCCTTGTAAGTATTCTCACACTTCTTATCAAACTGTCTGTACTGGGCTAGCTTGATTATCACTTCAAAAGTTTTTTTTCTCTTACTTAATTGGCCTCTCAGAGTTGGTAAGACAACTCCCAACTGTTCATGCTCTCTGTATGTGTGTGTATATATATCTCTTCAATATTTATTCCACTCTGTATGCATCCGAAGAAGTGGGCTGTAGTCCACAAAAGCTTATGCTCTAATAAATTTGTTAGTCTCTAAGGTGCCACAAGTATTCCTGTTCTTTTTGCGGATACAGACTAACACGGCTGCTACTCTGAAACCCACCAAACTTATAAATGTCTTGATGGACAGCTCCTGCTTTTCTCAGATGGGGTAGATTGTGCTGTTCTTGTACAATATCGTTTGGCCTGTTGGCACTGTTTTCAGGAACAAACTCGGAAGCGGCATCATTGGAAGCATTTGGCTTTAATTCTTTTTGCATCATTGTTCTGGGATAGTCTTCTTAATATCAGTTAATTAGCACTTCAGTAGCATTTTGCTTTATTTTCAGTGAGCTTTACAGTCACTAAGCAATTCACAGACTTCTGGCAAAGTTAGAGCGTGTTCTCCCCCATTTTACAAGGCTGAGAGGGGAAATATCTTGTCTGTGGCCAGGGCTGGCTTTAGGCCGATTCACCCGATTCCCCGGAATTGGGGCCCGCGCCTTAGGCACCTTTTTATTTTTTTTTACTCAACCCGGTGGCGGTCTGCTCCAGGGTCTTTGGCGGCCCAGCTCCCTTGGCCAGAGCACCGACCGGAGCACGGCAAGCCCCGCAGCCCCGCTCCCCCGGCCAGAGCACTGGCTGGAGCGTGGCAAGCCCACGGCCCCGCTCTCCTGGCTGGAGCTCCAGCTGGAGCGCGGCAGCCCCACTACCCTGGCCAGAAACCCCGGCCCCGCTCCCCCAGCTGGAGAGCGGCAAGCCCCACGGCCCCGCTACCCTGGCTGGAGCACGGCAAGCCCTGCGGCCCCCCTCCCCTGGCTGGCAATCCGAAGTGCCGCCAAAGACTGGGAGCGCCGCCCGGTGAGTACAAGCCCCAGGAATCGGGCCCCGCACTTGCTAAAGCCGGCCCTGTCTGTGGTCACAGAAGAGAATCAATATCAGAGCCAGGTCTCACAGTTTCAGAGTAACTGCACCTGCATGGTCCACTCCAGGAACTCCCAATCAGGTCTCCAGCCATCACCTGTCTCTTGTCCCATTCCTTACTTATTCCGGGGGGTTTAAGGCTGTATTGCTCTCTGCCTTACGCTGTGATATCCCCGGCACATCAGGCTGCCTAGAGACCAGCACCTAGGCTTTGCTTTCTCTCCGAGTGTCATCACACAGCCCTTTCCAAGCAAGCACATTCATTCTTAAGGTAAAACCATTATAGAGAAAATATAAAAACCCAATAAAAGTTCCTAGATGCTAAAAGCTTACCAGAGGTCACCCATCAGTCTTCTGGAGATCAAAGTCCTTCCAACCCTTCCCCAGGGTTGCCCCAACCCGTGGACAGAAGGTCCTGTCTGTTTGCTGGATCAGAAAGAAGGCCCTGAGTCAGTTCAAGCTAATCTTTTTACAGAAAAAGCCCTTTATTTGTCTCCTAGTCTGTGGAAAACCCAGCTTGAGCCAGTGTATGAGAACTGATCCCTCTCTAGAGTTGTTTAGTCTCAGTGATTTACCTTAATCACCTCCCAGTGTTTTTAGCTCCTGGAAGAGGAGCTAAGGTTACTCGCCCCCATGAAGTAAAACACAATCAGACATCAACCATTCATAAATTGAATACAATGTGGTACATTCATCGATGGCTAAATTCAGTCTTTATGAAACTTTCAGATCAGCATTGATCCATGATACTTTGTATCGTATTTACCCAGTTGATGCCCTATCAGTGCTGCACGTACCGCGACGCAGCAATGCCAGTTCTGGTTCTAATCTGTCGGAAAAATGACCCAGTCAGAGCAGAGTCCAGCATGTCTCATGCATTTAATTGCCAGAGCGCTGCATAAAGTTCTACCAAATGGCTTTTTGATTTAGCTCCCCATATTGATAATATTTGTTATCAATGCCAATATTTGTCACAAGGTTCCTGGCTCCCTTTCCTATGCTCAAGCCACTAAACAATGATACCTGAAAGGCTTTACTGAAACTGAAGGATATTGGTTCAGTTTCTGTAATTTACAGCGGTTGTCACCTGTCACGGAGTGTGGGGGGACACAAGGCCCTGCACCCCCGGCTTCCTGCGATTCACCATGAGTCTCAGCCAGCCAGTAAAGCAGAAGGTTTATTTAGATGACAGGAACACAGTCCAAGACAGGTCTTGCAGGCACAGACAACAGGATCCCCCCCAGTTAGGTGCATCTTGGGGTCCCAGGGCACCACAGCCCCTTGGGGGGTCAGAACCCCGTCTGCCTCCCAGCCATTCCACCAGCCAGCTCTGAAACTCTCCCCAGCGACCCCTCCCACAGCCTTTGTTCAGTTTCCCGGGCAAAGGTGTCACCTGGCTTCTAACCCCTTCCTGGGTTCTCACGTTACATGCTCAGGTATCCTCCCTCAAGGCCAGTCTCCCATCCCCCAATGCAGACCATCCTAGCCACACTCCCCTGCCTTCCCAGCCAACATTCCCCACTCAGCATTCAAAGACCACAGTAAGAACAGTCCCAGTTCGTCACATCACCCTCTTCTCTCCAAAAATTATTCAGGGAAGACCGTTGGGTGCAATAGGAACATGCCCAACTATTGAGTAGGGGAAGTAAGAAAGGGAATGATCAATATTGCGTGACATTATCTGATTAAAATATGACCATGTAGATCATTGTTGCTGCCACGGTTATATAATTGCAACAAAACTTGTCCAAAGTATGTCAAGTACGGTGTCTATGGAAAGGTTATGATTAGCTGAATACGATTACGCTATTTGTATGCATGTATAATTTTTGTATCTGAAGTTATGAGTATTAACTCTGTACCTGTATTTCAAATGTTTGCTCCTGCGGAAACAGCAAGGTGTTTAGCCAGCACATTGTGAAGGAGCTATTCAAGTTGGATGGCCCATCAAAGAACACTTAACTCACAATGGACCACAGAAGATGCCTATCCACACATAATGGACTTAACTGTAGTATGGGATGGCTTCTGCTATGTGAAATCATGCATGGACAAGTGAGTTGCCCATGTGACTCCAAACACCATCTTATTACCTGTGATTTTCCACAAACTAGAACAATGAGTTTCCCCTTCACTTGGCAGAAGCTATAAAAAGCCCTGGAGACATCTCCACTTTGCCTCTTTCCTGCTCAAACCTCTGGACTATGGACTTATACTAATGGGAACATTCTAACCAAGGGACTGAGGACCTTCCAAGGATTTGGAAGCAACCAGAGACTTAACAAGCCAGCAGTTTATTCCATCACTGCTACAAGCCTGATCCAAGAACTTTGTATTCGATTCCTTTAGCCAATTTTAACTCTCACCTTTCTTTCTTTCTTTTTCTTTTTCTACATAAACCTTTAGATTTTAGATACTAAAGGATTGGCAACAGCATGATTTGTGGGCAAGATCTGATTTATATATTGACCTGGGTATGTGGCTGGTCCTTTGGGATCAGAAGAATCCTTTTGTTTGATTAAATTGTTTTTAAATAACCACTCATCATTAAGTCTAGTGTTTTTGGTGGTGATACAAGCACTGGAATGCCTAAGGAGACTGCTTCTTGTTAGCCAGTGTGGTGAAACAGTTTAATTTCGTTGCTGGTTTGGTATATCTTATGGGAGAATAACCACCAGTTTTGGGGTGTGCTTGCCCTATTTCTCAGCAGTTTGTCCCAGATTGGTATTCTCAGTTGTAACCCATGGAGGCACGGTGATCCCATCCTTTCAGAAGGCCCGGTGGCTGCTTCATAGCCATGATGAGCCAAATACATTTATGTATTCTACCATCTATGGGGAAAGGCTGAGGTGGCAGAATACTCACCTCCCATGGCCTGTTGGGCGATAAGTCTGTCAAATGGGTATATGGCAGCTCACGTTCTGCACGATCAGCTTTTGCTTATCAGAAGAAATGCACAGAAGCCTTTGTAGGCTTTACTGATAGTTTCCAGGTCATCGATTGATAAATTCAGTCTTTATGAAACTTTCAGATCAGCATTGATCCATGATACTTTGTATCGTATTTACCCAGTTGATGCCCTATCAGTGCTGCACGTACCGCGACGCAGCAATGCCAGTTCTGGTTCTAATCTGTCGGAAAAATGACCCGGTCAGAGCAGAGTCCAGCATGTCTCATGCATTTAATTGCCAGAGCGCTGCATAAAGTTCTACCAAATGGCTTTTTGATTTAGCTCCCCATATTGATAACATTTGTTCAGGTGAGTGGATAAGCCGCAGCCACTTGAACTAGGGAAAATCAAGGTTTCTGATACCCAATTAATGACCCATTAATAACCATCCTGTCAGTTATTTTCAGAACGATAAGAGAAAAGCAGGGTTAATTGTGTTCGGAAAGCAACATTCCAATTGGTTTCTTAAGCTTCTTTCAAACAGCTCTGCCCAATGCCAGCCAATTCCCGGGCACATCTGAAGTACCCTTATCTTATCGGAGGGGAGACACTTGTATAAAGACAACCGCAGACTGGGCTCCGCTACTGTGTCCCAACAGCTGCGGAGTAAGTGGCAAACACCGCTTCTGCATAATGACTAAGAAATATATTCTGGACCAGAGTTCTCCGGTCAGTGAGCTGGGTAAGTAATCTGAACAGAGGGGAAGAGCTAGGAAATCCATTCCTAATTAGTGGTTTCCTTAATTCAGAGGGTGAGTCAAGCTTCCTTACTATGTTTCACACCTACAGAGGCATTTATTTTCTCAAAGCAACGGAGCATTGTTCAAATAATAAAATATTTTTGTCGCCCTTTGTAGGTGCTGACAAAGCAGTCATTGTCTCATGGGCAGCACCCTCATGTTTATCTTTAGCAAGGCTACTGGCAGCTAGGTTCGATTATCAAAACACAAAGCAACCCAAGAGTTTTGGAAACAACATAAATCTTCCTGCCCCCGGGCATAAATTATTGGGGGTCAGGAAAAAAATTTCCCTGGGGGTACGCTACCCCATAACCGCCACTGCAGGGCTTCTAGTACCTTTCTCTGAAGCAGCTGGTGTTAACCACTGTTGGAGACAGGATGCTAAACTAAATGACCTGGGGCCTGATTCAGCATGAGTGTCCAGCGGAGGGCAACGAAAATGATTAGGGGGCTGGGGCACATGACTTACAAGGAGAGGCTAAGGGAACTGGGCTTGTTTAGTCTGCAGAAGAGAAGAGCGAGGGGGGATTTGATAGCAGCCTTCAACTACCTGAAGGGGGGTTCCAAAAAGGATGGAGCTCGGCTGTTCTCAGTGGTGGCAGATGACAGAACAAGGAGCAGTGGTCTCAAGTCACAGTGGGGGAGGTCTAGGTTGGATATTAGGAAACACTATTTCACTAGAACAACAAGGAGTCTGGTGGCACCTTAAAGACTAACGGATTTATTTGAGCATAAGCTTTTATGGGTAAAAAAAAACACTTCTTCAGATGTATGGCCATGCATCTGAAGAAGTGTGTGTGTGTGGGGGGGGGTTACCCACAAGCTCCACACATTTGCTGCCCAGATATCTGTGCTGAATTCAGTGGTTTTGTTTCTCTGATAACATCATGTGTAATTATTTTGCTCCCGTGTGTTTTAAACAAAAGGAAAGCAGCATTGCAAAACTTGTCTGCTTGGGAAAAGTTGAAGCTTCAGACAAATATAATGATCTTTCTTCTCTCCAAACCCCTATGGACAGTAACTAAAAGCCAGTGATTAGTCTTGCTTGTTTGTCTACAAAGCTCTCTCCTATTCCAGGAGTACAAGCAAGCATGTGCGACGTGCACTGTGGCAGACAGTTTAATTTGTCGAGGGTGACATTTCTTATGGTGACTGGCAAGTTTTTCTCTTCTTCATCTGCCCTTAACACATAGCTTGATCTCTCTGTCTTGCATTCCCTGATGTATCAGGGTGAAACAGCAGGTCTGTTTGGGTGGATTATAATAAAATTGCGGGGTGGGGAAACAGAGATAGGGGAACATGCAGTGTGTATGAACTTTTGAAATTGCCACAATGATGCACCAGCCACATCCCAATTCTATTCTGACTGTATCACAAACTTAGGTGACAAAGGTGACAACATTTCTTTCTTTATTTTTGCATTATAGTTTTCAGAAAATAATTATTTCAAATATTTGATCTCTAGGTTTTCCTAGCCACAAGTCACTGTGGAGCTGTGTGGGAACCAGAATTTGCCTCCCACATAAAAGTTTTCATTTCTGAATAAAAATGTCCTTCTGTATTGTAACAACGAGTCAGACATGGGAAATTTTCCATCAGAGGGAGATTTAAAAAAAAAAATCCATTTGTGAAGAACTGAAATGAAACTTGTTGAAAATTTCTGGTCCCGTCTCCCCAGGCTCTGTGGCAGTTCACTAGGTGAGCTGCCGAGGCTCCACAGAGGGGCAGGAAACCTGCTGGTTTCCATCAAAATTGATACATGATTGCAGCATTGTTGGACAGAAAAATGTTCTGTTGGAAATTTTCCAACCATCTCTACAGAACAGAGCACTCACGCTGAACAGTATATTTAATAAGGGGGGAAATCACTTATACTTTATGGAGTTAAGTAATAAACCAGTGAAGGATAAAACAGACTTTGACATCATGGAACAGATTTTTAGTATGTTTTATAAGAACTAAAGTATTCTCCATTAGCCAATCTATATAAAATCCTTGTAGACGATTTTGTAAAAAGCAACATCAAGGATACTGCCATAAGCATATATTATAATAGGTAGGAGTAGAACCTGGGAGTCTTGACTTCCAAAGTTCCTGCTCTAACCATTGGACTCCATATTTGTTATTTGGAGAGGCAGTGAGATCCAGTGAATGGGGAACTGGATTGCAAGCCAGGAGCTCTGGGTTCTATTCCCACCTTTGCCACTGACTTGTTGCGTGGCCTTGGGAAAGGCATTACCTCTTTCTGTGCCTTAGTTTCCCCCTTCCATCCTCCTCTCTTTAAATGTGAGCTCTTCTCAGGGATTGTCTGCCTGGCACGCTGGGGGCCCCCATCTCAGTTGGAGCCTCTTGATGCTACAGCTAATATCAATATAACCACTTTTCAGTATTTCTCAAGACACTACTGGAACTTAAATAATAATGACATTCTTTTCAGTTCCACACGGTGTAGTAGTTGGCAATAAGGTCAGTCCTATAAAAAAAAGTCTGCACAAAAGCCCTATTGCTCTGGAAGCAGCTAGGTCCTAAAGATCATGCACCAAGTTGTCTTGATCAAAGTGTCTCTGTCTGACCCCTGAGTTCTTGCATGAAGAAGAAGGATTCTGTTTATCTAAGGGTATGTCTACACTACGAAATTAGTTCGAATTTATAGAAGCCGGTTTTATTGAAATCGGTTGTATACAGCCGATTGTGTATGTCCACACAATAAAATGCTCTAGGTGCTCTAGTCGGCAGACCGCGTCCACAGTACGAGGCTAGCGTCGACTTCCGGAGCATTGCACTATGGGTAGCTATCCCACAGCTATCCCACAGTTCCCGCAGTCTCTGCCGCCCCTTGGAATTCTGGGTTGAGATCCCAATGCCCGGATGATGCAAAACAGTGTCGCGGGCGGTTCTGGGTACATGTCGTCAGGCCCCTCCCTCCCCCGTCACAGCAACGGCAGACAATAGATTCGCGCCTTTTTATCTGGGTTACCTGGGTTACCTGTGCAGACAACATGGAGCCCGCTCAGCACAGCTGAGCTCACCATCACCATATGTCCTCTGGGTGCCGGCAGACGTGGGACTGCATTGCTACACAGCAGCAGCTGCTAACTGCCTTTTGGCGGTAGACGGTGCAGTAGACTGGTAGCCTTCATCGGCGATCTGGGTGCTGGCAGCCGTGGGGCTTGCCTTTTGGCAGTAAATGGTGTATTATGACTGTTAGCCGGCCTATTACAAGTCGGGTCATCGCACGTTAGCAGAGTCTTCCCTGAGCAGCAGCTCGTGCAATAGGCCTGAAGACCATCGTCATACACCGCCCAGTATTTGCTGCCAAGCACCCAGAAAGATGCCGAGGGCTATCAGTCACGCTGCACCGTCGTCTTAAGATGTAAAAAATAGATTTTCTCTGTATTCATTTGCTTCCCCCTCCCTCCGTCAACAGGGTTTTCAGTTTAATCTTTGGGGGGGACCAGTCTGTGACAGTTGTTTGTGTCTCTCCCTGATGCACAGCCACCGTTCTTTATTTTAATTCCCTGTGCCTGTACGCCATGTCGTCACTCGGCCCCCCTCCCTCCTTCCCCTAGGCCGTCAGATACTACGTTTGCGCCACAGCTCGAGCCGAGAAGCGGTTCGCGCCTTTTCTTTGAATTCTGGGTTGAGATCCCAATGCCCGGATGATGCAAAACAGTGTCGCGGGCGGTTCTGGGTACATGTCGTCAGGCCCCTCCCCCCTCGTCACAGCAACGGCAGACAATAGATTCGCGCCTTTTTACCTGGGTTACCTGTGCAGACAACATACCACGGCAAGCATGGAGCCCGCTCAGCTCAGCTGAGCTCACCGTCACCATATGTCCTCTGGGTGCCGGCAGACGTGGGACTGCATTGCTACACAGCAGCAGCTGCTAACTGCCTTTTGGCGGTAGACGGTGTAGCATGAGTGATAGCCGTGGGGCTGGCAGCCGTAGTGCTGCATTGCACCAGCCCCTTGCAGGCGATGGTATATTATGACTGGTACCCGTCGTCGTCGTACTGGTATGGCTGTCAATCATGGCCACCTGGGCAGACATGCTACTGTTTCGATGATGACGGTTACCAGTCATAATATACTATTTTCTGCCAATTGCCCAATATTGTCTGCTAAGCACCCAGAAGAGGCCGAGGGCGATGCTGGGTGCTGGCGGACGTGGGGCTGGCAGACGTGGGGCTGCATTGCTACACAGCAGCAGCCCCTTGCCTTTTGGCAGATGATGGCATATTATGATTGGTATCCGTCATCGTCATACTGGTATGGCTGTCACTCATGCTGCAGCGTCGGCTGCCACCTTAAGATGTAAAAAATAGATTTGTTCTGTGTTCATTTGCTTCCCCTTCCTCCGTGAAATCAACGGCCTGCTAAGCCCAGGGTTTCCAGTTTAATCTTTGGGGGGACCATTCTGTGTGACAGTTGTTTGTGTTTCTCCCTGTTCCTGTACCTGTACGCCATGTCGTCACTCGGCCCTCCCTCCCTCCCGCCCTCCTTCTCCTGGTCCATCAGATACTACTTTCGCGCCTTTTTTCTGACCAGGCGCCATAGCTAGCACTGGGATCATGGAGCCCGCTCAGATCACCGCGGCAATTATGAGCACTATGAACACCACGCGCATTGTCCTGGAGTACATGCAGAGCCAGAACATGCCAAGGCGAAACCCGGACCAGGCGAGGAGGCGATTGCAGCGCGGCGACGAGAGTGATGAGGAAATTGACATGGCCATAGACCTCTCACAAGGCACAGGCCCCAGCAATGTGGAAATCATGGTGTTACTGGGGCAGGTTGATACCGTGGAACGCCGATTCTGGGCCCGGGAAACAAGCACAGACTGGTGGGACCGCATCGTGCTGCAGGTATGGGACGATTCCCAGTGGCTGCGAAACTTTCGCATGCGTAAGGGCACTTTCATGGAACTTTGTGACTTGCTTTCCCCTGCCCTGAAACGCCAGGATACCAAGATGAGAGCAGCCCTCACAGTTGAGAAGCGAGTGGCAATAGCCCTGTGGAAGCTTGCAACGCCAGACAGCTACCGGTCAGTCGGGAATCAATTTGGAGTGGGCAAATCTACTGTGGGGGCTGCTGTGATCCAATTTGCCAGGGCAATGAAAGACCTGGTGATAGCAAGGGTAGTGACTCTGGGCAACGTGCAGTCAATAGTGGATGGTTTTGCTGAAATGGGATTCCCAAACTGTGGCGGGGCCATAGACGGAACCCATATCCCTATCTTGTCACCGGAGCACCAAGCCACCGACTACATAAACCGCAAGGGGTACTTTTCAATGCTGCTGCAAGCCCTGGTGGATCACAAGGGACGTTTCACCAACATCAACGTGGGATGGCCGGGAAAGGTACATGATGCTCGCGTCTTCAGGAACTCTGCTCTGTTTCGAAAGCTGGAGGAAGGGACTTTCTTCCCGGACCAGAAAGTGACCATTGGGGATGTTGAAATGCCTATCGTGATCCTTGGGGACCCAGCCTACCCCTTAATGCCATGGCTCATGAAGCCATACACAGGCAGCCTGGACAGGAGTCAGGACCTGTTCAACTACAGGCTGAGCAAGTGCCGAATGGTGGTGGAATGTGCATTTGGACGTTTAAAAGCGCGCTGGCGCAGCTTACTGACTCGCTCAGACCTCAGCGAAAAGAATATCCCCATTGTTATTGCTGCTTGCTGTGCGCTCCACAATATCTGTGAGAGTAAGGGGGAGACATTTATGGCGGGGTGGGAGGTTGAGGCAACTCGCCTGGCCGCTGATTACGCGCAGCCAGACACCAGGGCGGTTAGAGGAGCACAGCAGGGCGCGGTGCGCATCAGAGAAGCTTTGAAAACGAGTTTTGTGACTGGCCAGGCTACTGTGTGAAACTTCTGTTTGTTTCTCCTTGATGAACCCTCCAACCCCCCCCCCGACCCGGTTCACTCTACTTCCCTGTAAACCAACCACCCCACCCCACCCTCCCCTCCCCTCCCGCTTGCAGAGGCAATAAAGTCATTGTTTTTTCACATTCATGCATTCTTTATTAGTTCCTTACAGAGGTAGGGGGATAATTGCCAAGGTAGCAGGGATGGGTGGGGGAGGAGGGATGGAAAAGGACACACTGCATTTTAAAACTTTAACTCTTATTGAAGCCCAGCCTTCTGATGCTTGGGCGATCATCTGGGGTGGAGTGACTGGGTGGACGGAGGCCCCCCCACCGTGTTCTTGGGCGTCTGGGTGACGAGGCTATGGAACTTGGGGAGGAGGGCTGTTGGTTACACAGGGGCTGTAGCGGCGGTCTCTGCTCCTGCTGCCTTTCCTGCAACTCAACCATACGCTCGAGCATATCACTTTGATGCTCCAGCAGACGGAGCATTGCCTCTTGCCGTCTGTCTGCAAGCTGACGCCACCTATCGTCTTCAGCCCGCCACCTCTCCTCTCGTTCATGTTGGACTTTTCTCATCTCCGACATTGACTGCCTCCACGCATTCTGCTGTGCTCTATCAGCGTGGGAGGACATCTGCAGCTCCGTGAACATCTCGTCCCTCGTCTTACGTTTTCTCTTTCTAATGTTCACGAGCCTCTGCGAAGGAGAAACATTTGCAGCTGGTGGAGGAGAAGGGAGAGGTGGTTAAAAAAGACACATTTTAGGGAACAATGGGTACACTCTTTCATTACAAGGTCGCATATTTCGGCTTGCAGGCAGCCATCGTAGGCCACAGTGTTTTGGCTTATTTAACCTTCTTAACATGCGGGAAAGGTTGCAAACAGCAGCGCATTTCCCATCTCAAGGATGAATTGGGTTGTCCATTTAAAATGGGGTTTCAATGTAAAAGGAGGGGGCTGCGGTTTCCCGGTTAACATGCGGCACAAACACAAGTAAACCACCCCCCCCCACACACACACACACGATTCTCTGGGATGATCACTTCACCCCTCCCCCCCACCGCGTGGTTAACAGCGGGGAACATTTCTGGTCCGAATAGCAGGAACGGGCGCCTCTGAATGTCCCCCTTAATAAAATCACCCCATTTCAACCAGGAGAGCTTTCTGGAGATGTCCCTGGAGGATTTCCGCTCCATCCCCATACACGTTAACAGACTTGCTTGCTTTTTTTTGTAATGTTTACAAATATTTACAAAGTTACACTCACCAGAGGTCTCCTGTGTGCCCTGAGGGTCTTGGGTGAGTTCGGGGGTTACTGGTTCCAGGTCCAGTGTCACAAACATATCCTGGCTGTTGGGGAAACCGGTTTCTCCGCTTCCTTGCTGCTGTGAGCTACCTACAGTACCTCCATCGTCATCTTCCTCGTTCCCCGAACCGTCTTCCCTGTGTGTTTCTCCAGTGAGAGAGTCATAGCACACGGTTGGGGTAGCGGTGGCTGCACCCCCTAGGATCGCATGCAGCTCCGCGTAGTAGCGGCAAGTTTGCGGCTCTGCCCCGGACCTTCCGTTTGCTTCTCTGGCTTTGTGGTAGGCTTGCCTTAGCTCCTTAATTTTCACGCGGCACTGCTGTGTGTCCCTGTTATGGCCTCGGTCCTTCATGGCCTTGGAGATCTTTTCTAATACTTTTCCATTTCTTTTACTGCTACGGAGTTCAGCTATCACTGCTTCATCTCCCCATATGGCGAGCAGATCTCGTACCTCCCGTTCGGTCCATGCTGGAGCTCTTTTGCGATCCTGGGAGGACTCCATGACGGTTACCTGTGCTGATGAGCTCTGCGTGGTCACCTGTGCTCTCCACGCTGGGCAAACAGGAAATGAAATTCAAACCTTCGCGGGTCTTTTCCTGTCTACCTGGTCAGTGCATCTGAGTTGAGAGCGCTGTCCAGAGCGGTCACAATGAAGCACTGTGGGATAGCTCCCGGAGGCCAATAACATCGAATTCCGTCCACACTACCCCAATTCCGACCCGCAAAGGCCGGTTTTATCGCTAATCCCCTCGTCGGAGGTGGTGTAAAGAAACCGGTTTAAAGGGCCCTTTAAGTCGAAAGAAAGGGCCTCGTTGTGTGGACGTGTCCAGGCTTAATTCGGTTTAACGCTGCTAAAGTCGACCTAAACCCGTAGTGTAGACCAGGCCTAAGTACTTACATAGGTCCCATCAGTATAGTATCTGAGTGTCTGTTAATTCTCTCCCAAATATGTAAATGAGCATTAGGCGACTAGAGACCTCTGAAGATCTGGGCCTTTATTCTCACAGTTCCCTGGGAGGTAGGGAAGTATTAGCCCATTTTACAGACGGGGAAAGTGAGGCATGGAGAAATTAAACCCAATTTTTTTTCAAAAGTGGCCACTGATTTTAGGTCCACAACTTGACATACTAAGGCAAAGATCCTCGAAAGTATTTAGGCGCCTAATTTGCATTGATTTCAACTTTTGAGGAGGGGGAGGGCCTGAGTGCTTGTGTACCCTCTGCTATCACCATGCTCTCGGATGAACTCTCACAGAAAAAAAAAGATAAATGATAAAAGACAAAAACACCATATCGCCCATGGGTGAACACTTCAGAAAGCAATCACCCTATATCTTGACTCATCAGTCCTCATCCTCAAAGGAAACCTGCCCAACACTTTCAAAGACGAGCCTGGGAGATTAATTTCATAACTTTGTTAGATAATAAAAATCATGACCTTAATAAAGACACTGGATTTATGGCTTATTACAACAACCTGTAACCTACTAACACCCCTTTTTGTTCTAACAGAGGTGTTAATGGGCCGCTTCAGCGTGAATGGTCCCTTAGAATACGTGCTAACTGCTTCTGCTAAACAATCTGTTTGATCTTGTATATAGCACAAAAGCTTGTCTCTCTCACCAGCAGAAGTTGGTCCCATAAAAGATATGGGACTCACCCACCTTGTCTCTCTACTATAGAAGTCAGCAGCGACAGTGAGCATGTAGTTCCTTTGAAAGTCAGGCCAAGGCACTTCACGTGGGGCTCCCCAAAGACAGGCAGCAGTTACCCCACGTCCATCCTCCTACCCCTTAGGGGTAAATGCTGCTCTGTTGGTTACTTCAGACTTTCTGTTCACAGGGAGGCTTGGGTAATATTTTTTCTGAAAGGGGGTAGAGCTTTAAGGGAATGTCCTGCCGCCATGTGGTCTGATTAGGCTGTGATTGGGATGTGGCCAAAAAGGGGTTACCGTCACCTCCTCCCTAAAGAACTCCCCCTCTCATCAATCTCCATTGATCACTAGGGCCAAGCAACACTGTTGGGCTGGGTCTCAGGCAACCTGGGTTCTAGTTTCCGCTCCGCCACTGCCCTGCTGGGCATTCTTGGACAAGTCAGGGCTCTCTGCCTCAGTTTCCCCAGTGCGGCACTGCACCAGGAGGCCCTGCATTCCCACGGTGGAGCTGTACTAGAAGGCCCTTTAGTCCCCGTACAGAGCTTCACCGGCAGAGGTCCCTGTCCCCACTACGGACCGCGTGCCTCCAATGCAGAATTGTATCGAGAGGCCCTGTGTCCCCACGGTGGAGCTGCACCGGGAGGCCCAGTGTCTCCATGGTGAAGCTGCATCGGGAGGCCCCCTGTTCTTTTTATCAGGAGGCCCTGTGTCCCCACGGTGGAGCTGCACCGGGAGGCCCAGTGTCTCCATGGTGAAGCTGCATCGGGAGGCCCCCTGTTCTTTTTATCAGGAGGCCCTGTGTCCCCACGGTGGAGCTGCACCGGGAGGCTCAGTGTCCCCACGGTGGAGCTGCACCCTGAGGCCCTGCGTTCCAATCCCCAGCACTCCGCAGCAACTATGCTATTCACAGGCAAGCCCGCCCCCTCCCGTCGCAGTTTGATTGGCTGCCCCGGGAGACCCTGTGCGTCAGCACGCAACGTAGGGCTCAGCCGCCGCGCGCCCAAAGGGGCGGGGAGCAGGGGCGTGGCCCGGCGGCCAGGGGGCGGGGCCGGAGCCCGGGCCGGGTTGGCGGCGGCGCGGCCTGGAGCCGAGAGACATGGAGCCAGGGAGGCCCCAGGGGAGGGCAGCGGGGCCGGGCGGCGGCGGCGGCTCAGGAGCGGGGCGGTGAGCGCCGGGCCCGGCTAATCTTGGGGGCGGGGCTAGGAATGGAGGGGCGGGGCGTGTGGGATGGTACCGGGGTGGGGGCTGGCACGGGTGGCGGGAGCTGGTACCGGGGTGGGGGGGGGGGCAGAGGCG
>NC_048313.1:17655710-17749335 GCF_013100865.1 Trachemys scripta elegans | reverse complement strand
GGGCGGGGCGCGCGGGGGGCGGCCTGTTTGAAGGATGCGGCGACCACGGGGGGCTACACTCTGGCCCGGCGCGGCGCTCTTCCGATCTCGGGCTACACACCGCAGGGGTGGGGGAGGGGCTGGCACGGGTGGCGGGAGCTGGTACCGGGGTGGGGGGCAGAGGCGTGGGGGGGGGGCTGGCACGGGTGGCGGGAGCTGGTACCGGGGTGGGGGGCAGAGGCGTGGGGGAGGGGCTGGCACGGGTGGCGGGAGCTGGTACCGGGGTGGGGGGCAGAGGCGTGGGGGAGGGGCTGGCACGGGTGGCGGGAGCTGGTACCGGGGTGGGGGGCAGAGGTGTGTGAGGCGGGGGAGAGAGTAGCCAGAGGGGGTGGGGTAGGACCCGAGAGTGGGGGAGGGGAGCTGGCACAGGGGGGGGGCAGGGGGAGGGGTATTGGTACCAAGAGAGCAGAGGATTCTAGTGGGGAGAGAAGCTGGTAATGGGGGAGGGCCAGGGTCCATGGGGGGAGGCGGGGGATGAGGTATTAACTGGCACTGCAGGGGTGTCTAGGGTGGTGCATGCCCTGGAAGAGGGAGGTCGGTGGGGGTGGGAGAGCAGAGGTCACTGGGTAGGGGGGTTTGGTGCAGATCCCTGGGATGGGGAAGCAGGTAGCACGCTGGTGTTGCAGGGATGGTGTATACTCCCGAGGGAGTGAAGAGGTGACACCCTGGGGGCTGCAGGGCCCCCGTGGAGGAATGGTGGGTGGGTTAAGGGGGCTGCATACCCCTGTGGGGTTTGGTTAATGTATACACATGGGCCATTGGGGCAGGAGGCTTCCACTGCTGTTGCAGCAGCTATGTCAGGGGGAGGAGGAAGGTGACTTGTGACTCAAGTCTGTACAGCAGGATATATTATATTCATCTCATTCTTATGCTCTCTTTCTGGGACAGTGCCCTTTTGTGGTTTGCTGCATTCAGCACACCAGATACTAACCTTGCATAACGGGAATGATGACTGTGCATGCATGCCCTGGCATTTCCCTATGTGCTCTGTGACCTTGTGGTGTCCCAGAGCCTGTGGAGTTGTTCGGGCATTAGTGCCACCAACTTATGGGTGTCTCAGTGGCTTATTGGAGTTTGAGTCTCAGCGGGATCTTGCAGCCTGCTTTCTTGTTGTTGATGGTTGTTTTTTTTTTTTAAGTGCCTAAAGTCTGCTTTGTGCTTTAAAGGCCCTGCCCCAATGAGCTTAAACTCTAAATAGAGTTAATTCTTATGTTGTATGGTGATAAGCTCTGGACAAAGTCCTTAGGGCCAGGCAGATGATATACAGAGAAATGTGTACAACACAATATCAGTGACCATGCCCTGCCCTTCTCCCCAGGCTGCTGTTTCGCTCTGAACTTTTAATTTGGATCGTAATTTGATGTAAGATAAATAATTTTGCATCTCTTTCTTGGTCTAATCTTCTTTCTCCCCATCCTCTTTACTTCACTCCAAGTGACTCTTATTGTTGTTGCAATGTGAAAAATGTTTCTCTGCAGTCTGGACCTTGACTATACCTTGACCAAGAAATTTGGACCTTGACAAAAAATAATTGACTCCCCCTGATGTAATGCTTTGTTTGAAATGTGGCGACATCACATATCTCTGTGCCTGTCTTAACCATGAAACATGGACTATTATTTGTTTTAGTGTTATCACAAAGCCACATCACGTGTCCTGGAGTCCAAACTCCAGTGCTCGCTATGTGTGATACCAAGTGGGATGAAAAGTTACATTAGTATTCTGTTGCTGTACTTTTTGGCGAACACAATACAACATAATGCCAGGCTCAGCCCAGGGAAAGTCATTGTAACCCTTCAAAAGTTAATATCCACATCTGGAATTCCTGGGCATTACCTTCAAGAGCAAATACCTCTTTAGTGAAGGCTCAGGTA
The DNA here is from genome assembly GCF_013100865.1 of Trachemys scripta elegans. Classification (NCBI taxonomy): domain Eukaryota; kingdom Metazoa; phylum Chordata; order Testudines; family Emydidae; genus Trachemys; species Trachemys scripta. The sequence continues at coordinate 17,747,422 of NC_048313.1, read as the reverse complement.
TAAGCAGAACTTTTGGGTGGAGCATTCCCAAAGTGAAACCAACACAGGACTCCCCACTAAGATCCAGATGCTTCTTGAAAGGATACTAAGATCAGAGGGGTTTAAACTCTCCTTAAGTCCTTTTGGAACACATCTGGAGCAGGAGACATGCTCCCATTTCCTGATCTCCTTTCTCAACAGATCAGCATCTATGTTTTTCCTCCAAAGCAGCCTGCAATCCTAAAATGAGCGACTCTAAGCATAGGATGAGTTCTGAGTTATAACGACATTTGAATCTGTGTGAAGAGGCGGATATTTAAAGTAGAAGAGATGTGTGCGTCATATCTTCAAATACAGCAAATGTTGGCCAGGTCTTTGTGGCTCTCTTAGGCCTTGGCTACACTTACCAGCTAGTTCGACGGCTGGAAATCGAAGTTCTGGGTTCGACTTATCGCGTCTAGTCTGGACGCGATAAGTCGAACCCGGAAGTGCTTGCCGTCGACTGCGGTACTCCAGCTCGGCGAGAGGAGTACCGCGGAGTCGACGGGGGAGCCTGCCTGCCGCGTGTGGACCAAGGTAAGTTCGAACTAAGGTACTTCGACTTCAGCTACGTTATTCACGTAGCTGAAGTTGCGTACCTTAGTTCGAATTGGGGGGGGTAGTGTAGACCAAGCCTTAGTGAGGAATACTGAAACCATTGTTGAAAAGAGGGTTTCATCACTTAATTCAGTGAAGGCATTTGCAGTGGGAGGGGCTTTCATCAGAACTAAAAGGAACGGCTAGATCATAAAATTATACTTCATTACCCACTGTTCTTTTGAGACATGCTAGAGACCTGAGTGCAGAAGGGGTTTGGGATTATTGTGTGTCTGTGACGGGTGGATGGCCATTCCCCCTCTTTGCCCTGCTGAGCCTGTTTGAAGGGAGGCGTTCTGCTCTCTTGGTGCTGAAATATCTAAAAAGGGATAATAATGGAAAGTGGTTTTCATTCTCCTATAACTAAAATAGACTGGTGATACAAAAGTACGCAAGATAGTTAAGTCCCAGGCAGACTGTGAAGAGCTACAAAAGGATCTCTCAAAACTGGGTGACTGGGCGACAAAATGGCAGATGACATTCAGTGTTGATAAATCCAAAGTAATGCACATTGGAAAACATAATCCCAACTGTACATATAAAATGATGGGGTCTAAATTAGCCGTTACCACTCAAGAAGAGATTGTGGAGTCATTGTGGATAGTTCTCTGAAAACATCCACTCAATGTGCCGCGGCAGTCAAAAAAGTGAACAGATTGTTAAGAATCATTAAGAAAGGGATAGATAATAAGACAGAAAATATCATATTACCTCTATATAAATCCATCAAACACCCATTTGAATACTGCGTGCAAATGTGGTCACCCCATCTCAAAAAAGATATATTAGAATTGGAAAAGGTTCAGAAAAGGGCAACAAAAATTATTAGGAGTATGGAACAGCTTCTGTATGAGGAGAGATTAATAAGACTGGGACTTTTCAGCGTGGAAAAGAGACGACTAAGGTGGCTATATGATTGAGGTCTATAAAATCATTACGGGTATGAAGAAAGTAAATAAGGAAGTGTTATTTACTCCACATGACACAAGAACTAGGGGTCACCAAATAAAATCAGTAGGCAGCAGGTTTAAAACAAACAAAAGGAAGTATTTCTTCACACAACGCACAGTCAGCCTGTGGAACTCTTTGCTAGAGAATGTTGTGAAGGCCAAGACTTTAACAGGGTTCAAAAAAGAACCAGATAAATTCATGGAGGATTGGTCCACCAATGGCTCTTAGCCAGGATGGGCAGGGATGGTGTCCCTAGCCTCGGATTGCCAGAAGCTGGGAATGGGAAACGGGGATGGATCACTTAATGATTTCCTGTTCTGTTCATTCCCTCTGGGGCACCTGGCATTGGCCACTGTCGGAAGACAGGATACTGGGGAAGATGGACCTTTGGTCTGACCCACTATGGCTGTTCTTGTGACTGGTAACAGTTAGCTGGAAGACAAACTGTGTCTGTTCGGTCTCGTTATATCATAATTAAAGCTGCGAGTCTGTCATGGATTCCGTGACTTTCCAGGACTTCGGTGACTTCTACAGTGGCCAGTGCGGCTGGTCCAGGGGCCGCTCGGACAGACCCTGCACCGGCCACTGCTGGGGCAGCCTCGGGCTGCTGTGCCCCCTCCCCCCCAGCAGCAGCATCTTACTAGTATTATTTGTATTGTATTTGTCGTGAACTGGGACCCCATTGTGTTACATGCTGTACAAACACAGAACAGTCTCATAGGGGCAGCTGCAAACTCTACTCTCCTGCTGAGTGCCAAAACCTAGTGGGTTCTGATTTCACATAGCGAGAAACAGGTTGTTGTTTTTCCTCGCTTTTGGGACTCTGTTTTGTCACACCCATTTTCCTCCCATTATTTTTTTTTTAAATAGTCTATATCTTTCTTTCCGCAATAAAAGCACAGTTTGATTAGAACAGTGACTAGCACAATCTGGAACTACAATACAATAACCCAGCCCCTACGCTGGGATTGCCACTTTGCGTGGGGCCCATTGGTAACTTTCAGTTGTGGTGTTAATAGAAGAGCTCAGAGACACTTGCTGTCATGTTTTCTGCTCTGAACTGGAAATGGTAGCTGGTATTGGCAGTATTTTAAGAAGTGATGTAATGGCCAGGGATGGGGTTAATTTAACCCTCTCAAGGGCAATTTAAGTCACTTGTTCAGCTGGCTTGCTGAATCATCTTTTCCACTCCACCCCTCCTCCCCCCAATCTCTGGTCATCAGAATGTCTTTGTGTGTTGAAACTGCCCAGATAACGAGGAATGCTATAAAGAGGCTGCTTTGGTAGGGCAAAAGCTTTCACAGAGAGGAAGGAGACAGTTCTGCAGTCTGGACATTGACTCTCACACTTGGTCAAGAAGAACTGACTAGTGAAAACTTCTAGTGATGTAGCAGTGTCGGTCCCAGGATATTAGAGAGACAAGGTGGGTAAAGTTCTGTTGGTGAGAGAGACAAGGTTACACAGAGCTCTTCTTCAGGTGATAACTGGCACAGAAAGGTGTATGTGTTAGGAAGCCCCAGGAGGGCTGGGGAGGGTCACACTGTGGGGGGGCTAGCTTTATAATGAAGGGTGAATGGCTAACTGGATATACCAAAGCAATTCAACTGTAAACTTTTGGGGGTGGAGACCATCTTTTGGGCCCTGTGTTTGGACAGGGCCTAGTACAGTGGAGTCCATAGTTGGGGCTCTTAGCTGCTACCACAGTACAAATAATGAGCCATAAAGAAGTGTAGCTGTTTTTCCCATGTCTGTGTGTAATGACTCAGAAAGGTGCTGGGATACCACTGTGGGTGAGCACTGTATAAATGCCCAGATATACAGGATGACCAGCTAGCAAGTTTAAAATCAGGACAGAGGATTGTGGGGGGGGGGGGGGGGAGGGGGGTAATAGGCACCTACATAAGAAAAAGCCCCGAATATCGGGGCTTTCCCTATAATATCAGGACATCTGGTCACCCTACAGATATGGATAAAATAACCATATGGCCCTGCTCAGAGTTCTGAGGAGGGATCCACCATTCTGGCTGAAGCCTGCTTAAAAACCAGTAACTGCTCCAGCATGGAGAGATCGCGTGGCCAGCAGGGAAGCCAGGGAAGATCAAAGCCCAGCACCAACTGCAAGAGCCTCTGTAACCCTACCTGCTTTTGGTCTGTTACTAGACTAGGTTCCCCATTGTCTAGTATACATCCCCATCTTATGATAATGACTGGCAAGCACTCATCAGTTGTTCATGCTTTCCAGTTTACTGCTGCTGGGAAGCAGAATTGCAGAACCCTAGAAATGCCAGTAAAAAGAAAGAACTCACTGGACTGAAGTGTGTAACTTCGTAAGTAGTGGTTCAGGATTTGTGCAGGAGAATGGTCTGTTGTTTGCTGCAAGAGGTATTGAATGTCTAAACAAAAGAGGTACTGTATTTGCCTTGTGGACTAGAGCAGCTTCAGAGGATGTGGAGAAGAATAATCCAGAGTCCAACACACCTCCCAATTACCTGTTGGAATTTTTAAAGTTCAAGGAGGTGTGCACACAGAAACTGTTGCTCTTCATATTCTAGAGCAGGGGTAGGCAACCTATGGCACGTGTGAGCTGATTTTCAGTGGCACACACACTGCCCAAGTCCTGGCCACTGGTCCGGAGGGCTCTGCATTTTAATTTAATTTTAAATGAAGCTTCTTAAACATTTTAAAAACCTTACTTACTTTACATATAACAATAGTTTAGTTATATATTATAGACTTATAGAAAGAGACCTCCTACAAACGTTAAAATGTATTACTGGCACACAAAATACATTTTAAGGGCAAACACATGGCTTTCTGCAGAGACCCACAGGACAGCTCTAAGCATTTGGCTGGAGGGGCTTATCCAATCAAACTCATAGATTTTTAAAGCCAGAAGAGACCATCAGATCTTTTATTCTGACCTGTATCACAGACAATAGAACTTCATCTAGTTATCTTTATATTGAGCCCTGGTATTTACTAAAATGTGCCTTTCAGAAACGCATCCTATCTTGACATCAACAGACGGAGAATTGACCACTTCCCTCAGAAGTTTATTTTAAGGTGTTTCCTTCATGCGCTGCCTATTGTGGTTTGTTAGTACAGAAGAATGGAAATGGTCGAGCATCAGGTGTTGAATAGCATGTTGTAAGAGGTCAGTGAACGATGCTTTCAAGCTCTCCTACTTAAGCGTTTGCTGTCTGGACAAAGGAGGACAGGCATAGTAAATGAATGTGTCATGAGAGTTTAAACTAGGCCAGGGTTTGTAGCTTGTCAGCAGAGATAGGAGTGAAATGGCTTATCTCACACTCAAAGAGAAATGTGCTTTGCAAGGAGATATTTAGGTCAGTTTCTTCCTCTAAGGAATGTTTGCCATGTGATCATCTTCCCTTTTGCCTTTATTAACCTCTCTGAGGTTGGTGTTAAGAGAACTTGCTGCAGAAATAAGTAACTTCTTTCCTTCTGGGGAACTTGTTTTGAGGGAAACACGATGTATTGAATAATCTGTTCTATTAGGTTTTAGAATTAAGGTTTCATCAGAACGGCTTCTAAAAATAAATCTGTAAAGCTTTAAAATCCAAAGGGAGGATGTGTGAGGATTGTGTTCTGTAAACAGGCTTCTGTAGAGCAATGGATAACGTTTTCAAAAGTTCCCAAGACTCATTGAAAGCAAGACTTAGGCTTTTAAGTGCCTAAATTACTTTTGAAAATGGACTTCAGAAGCACCTAAGTGACTTGGGAGCCTAAGACTTTACTCCTAGTGACTACATCTCCTCCACTGTAAGGTAAACTATGCTGAAAGCTGTCTCTACAGTCCTGTAGAAAATCAGTCAAGATCTCTCTCCAGCTGCTGTGGATGGTTGACCTGACCTACCTGCGCAACGGCAAGCTTGTACTCTGGTAGCTCACATCCATTGTAGTCAGTGACCCACTATAAGACAGAACAGTCCTGGCCAGTTTGGGATCACTTGCATATCACATAGTCACCTGTTTAGCCTCTCTGCCCTGTTCTGGCAAATTCCCTTGGTATTTGAGTTTTTCAAACTGTTCTGTAGGATGTGCTTGCATTTGTTGCTGGCTTTTATACACCAACGGAGAGAATGTTTGTGTCGGTGGTGGCTGCTTAAGATTCTAGTATAAAATCATTTGCAGCTCTTGTTTTGAAAGAGCAATAAAGAAGACAAGTCACATGCTCACATAACTAAGATGGGTAAAACTTTGATCTAGCCTCAGGGCCGCCCACAGGATTCAGGGGGCCCCTTCCATAAAAAAAAGTTGCAATACTATAGAATATTATATTCTTATGGGGGGCCCCTGCAGGGGGCAAATTGCCCCACTTGCCCCCCCCTCTGGGCGGCCCTGTCTAGCCTTGAAGATGGGTGCCCATCTAGGAGGGAACTGCGTATGCAAACTAGCAACTAAGTCTAAGGCAGAACTAACGTGCCCTTGGTCTAAAAGAATCCCTTTGGCATCAAGTCTTGCTGATGCTATATCCGATCATTTGATCATGGTGGTGCTGCTGAAATTGCTGCAGACTGTGGTAGTTTCCACATCGTTGGATCAAGGTGATAATTTCATCTAACTATTTTAATGACCACACTTGGTCAGAAATGTAGCTGCCGCAGCAGAATGCCGCGTAGTGACAGCATTCATATCTGTAAGGGATGTGGGCCTCGGTGGAATTCTGCTGCTTTTAAGACAAGAAGAGTATATGGCATGTGTAACCCCCACACCTCCTGGGTGTGGTGTTCTGTCTCATCTAGGAGTGAGAGAGAGAAGAATAAGTCAGTCAGTCTGCGCTACAGCCTTAGCTAATAGCCAGTTGGCTTTTAGCCCAAGCACTAAGCTTCAGAGGTCCCAGGTTCGATCCCACCCGCCGCCAACTGGGGTCTGTCAGCGTTGCACATGTATCAAAACAATAGCTTTCAAACTAGGATCACCAATTGTCTGGTCCTCTTGTGCCTGCAGAGTTGGACGAGGTGATGATCCATCGGAGGATTATTTTTTCCCTTGCAGAACAGGTGAAAGCTAAAGCATTGCACCAAAATATTGCAGCCTTTGTACGTGGCAAATGAAATCTGACGTGCTTTTCGAGGCACTGAAACAGACCATCTGAACTTCTGTAGGCCCTCACCTAAGGTGAGCAAATGTGCGTGATAGTCCCGTGAAGAGCAAACTCCTAATTTGTCTAAAGTGGCACTAGCAAATTTCACTGAGCGCCACGAGGTGCATAGAGCTCACAGAACACTGTTTACTCTGCATTAATCTGTTGTTCTAGAAGAAACAATTTAAAATCTTGAGCATATTTGAGTAGATATTTGAGTAGGGTTGTCTTATCTACAGAAAAGGAACGGTGCCATTTCAACTGAGCAAATTGCTGTGAATGAGCTGAAGTCTGTCTGGTTTTTTTTTTTTTTTTTTTTTTTTTTTAACATCAGCTACGTGTTAGCTGTGCTGGCTTGTTCAGAATGGAATGCATGAACTGTAGTTATGCTTTGAACACCTTAACTTTGGCACAAATTCACTTAATGTTAACATCCAACTAGCATTTTCCTTGTATGCCCACATTAAGATGGAATTTAGGAAGATAACATTGCCAATATATGGCATTGTCCTAGGAGCAAAAATACCCTGTTAATATATAACAGGCTTTGAGGACATTAAGTGCTTTACATACCATGCTTCGATGTTATCGGGACTTGAATATATCATTGGGATTTTTTTTAAGTTGACATGTTAATATTTAGGGATGCTTTCATCTGAAACTCTGCACCCGACTCTGGCACAGAAAGTGGTCGTGACTGGCTATTTAGTGGTCCTGACTGGCTTTTTAGTGCATTTAGAAGAGCATTCTGATGCATGGTGATGAACACGATCTCAATCCTTAAACCACAGCCCCATAGTGTAGGATGTGTGGTTGCACATAAAGGAATTTCCATTCTTTCCTGTTTCCACATTGTGGTTTCATTGTTTGTAAGTGTCACAATTCAGGGCAACCGCTGAATGTGTTTCCCTTCTGTGATCCATCAAGGGCACCCACTCTAGTCTCCTGGGTCCTCAGCTGTCAACTCTCTGCGGGGGCGATCCATGTCTCTCTCCCTCCTGACCAGGGTTTCTCCAGGCTGCACCGTTCCTTGCCTACACTGTGACCATTCCCAGCAAGCCAGACTGCCTAAAGAGGCCAGTGTTTGTTCTTTACTTTCTGTTTGAAGGCTGTGAACAATGTTGGCCAGCAGTTATGAGTTACCACAGAGCTCTTTATAAGCAAGCACATTGCTTCTTAAGGTAACAGCATTATAGAGAAAACATTTAAAAACAACCCAAACACTGCATGCATGTTAATAAGCTTACCAGAGGTCACCCATCAGTCTTATGGGGCTTCTGTAGGCCAAAGTCCTTCCAGACCTTCCCAGGAAGGGTTGTGGACCCTCCTTAGACAGAAGGTCCTGTCTGTTTGCTGGATCAGAAAGAAGGCCTTGAGTCAGTTTAAACTACGGTTGTTTACCCAAAAGTGCTTTCTTTATCTGTTGGTCTCTGGATAATCTAGTTTGAACTAGTATATGTGAGCCTCTCCAGGAGGTAGTATCCTTCTCTGAGGGGTTTACAATCTGGTTGAGTTGCCTTAATCACCACCTGCTGGTTTTAGTTCTTGTAAGAGCTGTAGTACGTCGCTTCTCGGCTCTCTGTGAGCTGAGGGGTGAAAACATTATCTACTCTCTCAACCCCCAGAGTAGAACACACAAGCCATTCATTTAAAACAATGGACCCCAAAGATGGGGTTGAAATGTCTGTCACAAGCATCGCTAATCTTGGAGCTGGCACCAGAAATTGCAAGAACGAATGTCCATGTTGATTAGTTTCTCTAGGTAGTCTGCTCATCCCCCCCCCCCCCCCTTCTTGTTTTAAGTTCCCAAGGGGTTTATTTTCTGTGTTCAAGGAGGCTTTTTGTAAATCAGGTCCACATGAAATCATCTATTTCTAATGTTTGGTGAAGCCCTTTTAAAGCAGGGGAAGAGCTGTATAAATTCTAAGCGTGCTGCTGTTGTGCTTTAATCTGTCTGTTACAAGTTGCTTGTTCTATAGTCCATACTGTAGCCGCTCATTTCATTTCTCCCTGATTCATGCAGTCTCCGTGTTTGATGTGTTCTTGTCCTAACTATGCCTTTTTCCCTTCTTTTTTGCAGTTAACGTGACCTATTCTAAGGATTCCCCCTCCAGTCAGAGGTCTTCCACCATGGCACCTGGCAAGGAGCGGAAAATATTATATGGTAACACTCCACACTTGTGTGCATGTTAGGAACACAGGAATTGCTATACAAGATCAGACCAGTTGTCCATTTAGTTCAATACTTCGTTTCAGGCCAGTGATTGGTACCAGACTCCTTAGAGGAAGAGACAAGAATTCCCATAATAAACAATTACAAAATAGTTATAGGCAAAGTCCTTTCCTAACCTCACGCAATTTCCATTCTCCTCCTGTGAACGGGCAAGGTTATAGATTGGAAACCACTTAAAATGGGAGAACCAAGGCTGGGATTTTTTAAGACCCTAAGGGAAGTAGGTGGCCATATCCCATTGAAATGTCATGGGGTTTGGGTACCCAACTCTACGAGGCTTCTTTGGAAATCCCAGTGCAAATTCTTCCCTCTCTTAATCAGAAGGAGACTGTGACTGAATCCAGTCTTCAACATTATTTGCATGCTACTTCCAGTAGAAAGCAATAGGTTTTGAGATTCCATGAAAAGAGTGTAACAAAACTCTAGACAGATGGGACTGTCTACCTGGTCTGGTTACAATCTTTCCAGTTAAGTCATGTCGTCATTGCCTGTGAACCAGTTAGTGAAAGCAGTGGATAAAAGAGGAGAAACCAGACAGTAACTTTAAATCCTGCTTCAGTATTTGCTTTGGATAGTCACAGTTGGGTGCAATTCACTTTTAGCCCTGAGCGTCCCAAAATGCTTCTGGTATTGCAGCTCCCTGCCTCGGACTTGCACACAGCCAGCATGCTCCTTGTATGCTGTACAGCTTTGATCCAACCACTTGGAATCCAACAGCCTGACAGCAGTTATCCCAGCCAGTTTTGTCTTTACCAGACTTGGTTAATGTTAGGAGGTGATCGCAGCACACCCCTAGTCCCGAACTTCCCTAGACCCATGCGCTCTGCAGTCTCCACCCCTCTTCAAAGGAATAAGATCTGTTTGTTCTTTTAATGAGACAACCGTTTCAACCTGTGCTCCGCGGACCCCTGAAGATGCGCAGACTGTCTAAGATTTCCAAAGGGGTCTGCACCTCCATTCAAAATTTTTTAAGGGTCCGCAAATGAAAAAAGGTTGAAAACCGCTTCTGTAGTACAGACACAGCGATGTTGGTTTCGATTAATAGTAACACAAGTTTATTAACAAAAGAAGATAGGATTTGAAGTGAGCTAGGGTATATGATAAAGTGAGAAATGGTTACAAGCAAATAAAAGTGAAAACATGCATCTAAAAGTCTAAAACTTAATCTAGCAAGTTTTGGTTCAAGGCTTAGTTCAAGGTGGCCTCTCTCACCCATAGTTTTCCAGCAAGATGGTGACTGACCCTCTCCGCAGTCAAGATCTCTTTCAGAGGCCTAAAGGTGCTGGTGCCTTTTTCTGCTTAGCTGAAAGAGAAAACTTGGGGTTCTCTGCCCCTTCCTTTTATAGTCTATTGAATCTCTGAAGTGGATTCTTCTGAAGTAAAGTTTCACCAAGCTTGGAGGAAGGGGACATAGAGTTTGGTAGAGCATGGAGCTTCCTTCACCTTCTTCCCTCCCTATTGTGTTTGCTAATGTGCGGATTGTTCTGTTTCCTGCCATCTCCTCCCCTGCTGTCTTGATGATCCTGTTTACTATTTATCTGTACACTGAGGTAAACACATTCCTTTGTTTAGGATTGATCTCTTTGAGCAGAACATGTGCATCATACGGGGGAATTCATAACTTTCCATATCCTGTTGCTACCATATTTCACCATATTATTGACCAGGGAATTAGTAGGTTTCAAATGATACCTCACAAGGCATATTTTGTACAAAGATTGTTACAGTACTTTGTAGGGTGTTAGTAAAGGGGTTCTTTGGGTCACTCACAGGTAGAACTAAGATTTTCTGGCTGGCCTGTTTTGGTATGACTTACACCTTTGAGATTAGCTGTTCCAGATGGATGAAAATTGTGGCTCAAGCCAGTTCTGAGGCTGTCACTTCCCAGCACCATTAAGCAACAGATGGACTGTTCATATAACTTCCTTAGTTTGGTTGAACTAGCAGAGCAAGATATTGTGCAACCAAAGCTACTAAGAAAAGTAACACACACAGGTGCTGTTGCTTTAAATCTATTTTATAAACAGATCTGCTGGCAGGCCAGTCAGGTATTTAGGAGGCGGGGAAATGAGGAGGAACAACCAGCTTCAGTTTGCTTTGATGATGCAATTATAAGAGCCCGAACCTGGCTTTTACTTCTCTGGTTATAAATGGTTACTTTGGCTCTTAGTAAAGGAGGCAGGATTAAGTTGGATGCTGCTTTTCCTCCTCTGAAGCAAAAGCATAATGCCAGGAGGTGGTAGCCAGAGTGAGTATAACATGGGGGATGGAATTGGCTTTTTGTTCTCGGCTGGGGCTGGGGGGAGTGGAATGGAGTTAAAGGACTTGATGTCAAAGTTGTTGGGAGTTGTAATTCTGTCACGGGACTGATCCTGTTTACCTGATTTAGAGCCTAAAATTAGATACTGTCCAGAGAGTTCAGCACAACTGGATGTCTGCTGTGTGCTCTCCCTCGGATCTTGGGAGTCGGGAAAATGATCCTCTAGTCTCCTTTAATGTGTCTTACTCCTTCCAAAGATCTAACAAACTGTGCATTGTGCCTTCCTGAGGCTGAATTCAGTGCATTAGCAGCATCTTCTAGGGCAGGGGTGGGCAACATCTGGATTGTGAAACTGTATGGAGGGCCAGGTAGGGAAGGCTGTGCCCCCCCCGCCCAAACAGCCTGGCTGTCCCCTATCTGCCCCTTCCCACCTCCTGCCCCCTCCCCCCCCGCCCCCCTGCCCCTAACCGCCCCCCAGGACCCCCCCCCCTTTTCCCCCCCCCCCCCCCCCCTCCGCCAGCCCCTTTCGGAATGTGGCCCTGTGAACATGGGTGGGGGACTCAGGACGAGCAGAGGCAGCCGGAGAGAAGCAGCGGTTTCCCCTTCAAAGCGCCGCTTCTCTCCGTCCAGCTGCGCGGCCGCCCGGTGCTCCACCTGAGTCCTCTGCCCGCGTTCCCCATGCTTCTGCCACCCGCACCGCCCGCCTGCTCCCCTGCCCCCGAAGTGCAGCCCCTCCCCCCCCACGGGGGGGTGCCGGTGCTGAGCTGCCCGAGTGCCCGGCCCTGGGGCCCCCTGTGTTCACCCCTGAGCTGTGCCACCCGGCGGAGCCAGCCACACCCCTGCACTGCCAGCACAGCGAGCTGAGGCTGTGGGGGAGGGGCTGGGGCCGGCCGGGAGCTCAGGGGCCGGGCAGGACAGCCCCGCGGGCCGGATGTGGCCCACGGGCCGTAGTTTGCCCACCTCTGTTCTAGGGGCTTAAACTGAACTTCCAGGCATGAGGCAAAAGATGGTTGGGTTTTTGGACCGGGCTAAGGTTTGTTAAAATGAAGGAGTGGAAGGGGAGTACCTGTAGGTGTTGGGCCACCTGAGTTGTACTTACTGCAAAATCCCAGCAGCAGCGAAGTAGTAATTTCATTTATTCTATTGGTAATGATTTGTTAAGGTGCCGAGAGCTTGGGCAGGCAGCTTAATATTTGAAATAAAAAATAAACTTGCCTCGCTCGCATGTGAACACGAGAGCTGGAGAACCCAGTCTCATTGCAGTAGCTTCTTCATGTGGATTTGCCACTCCACACGTTTCATTCCTCCAGATGTTTGAAAAAAACCCAAAACCGCCTACCCACCAATCCTGGCAAGGGATGGCAGTGGGGCTAGAACATTCGCTTTCTGCTTTGCCTATGGCACTTGCAAGTTCCATTTTAAACCGGCCACGTTCCTAGCATCATTTCAGCACAGTGACTCCTCCCTTGTTTTACATGTGGCTTTTTGTAAATCCAGAAGATGTCTCTGAAGACCACGAGGAGGTCATCAGCACGGTTTACAGCAGCCCAGTCCCGCAGGAGTCTCCGGAGTCCAATGATGAACCATTCACCACCTACTTTGATGAGAAGATCCCTATCCCTGAAGATGAAAAGGTCAGTGTGGCTGGGCCCCAGACTTAGCAAGCTCACCTTGGTGGGGAAATGGCTTTAATAGAAGTGGTAGTTACCTAGATGACTTGTTTCCCTTTGTGGGCGCTGGGTCCCTTTTCAGTTTAAATTGAGGCATTGGGTAGGAGAGCTGGCTGCTTGTTTCTAACTATGGAGAGCTATGTTGAGAAGGGGATGAGGTGTCTGCCGTGCTTGCATGGGATTCAGTGACCCAACTAAAACAAAATGAGTGACTGTCAGCAAACTAACACAAAGCAAGTGACTGCCAGGTTCACTACCTGCTGTGGATGCCAGTTACCCACAATGCTATTACTGCATTCAGAGTAAAGAGGTCAGCAAACACTGCTCCTGCTGCCTCTATCCGGGTTGGCAGACTTTTACAGAACCTTCAAAGCATTTGTCTGTTTCAAGTGAATGCACACTCCTAATGAGGATGGGCGTAGCACTCACCCCAGAGCCACATTGCTGTCTTTAGTTATGTTTCCCAGGACAGCAGTTTCTGCTTCTGCTAAAGATTGGAGAGACGTCTAGCGTGTGATTCCCAGGTGGAAATTGGCTTTGCTCTTACCAAGAAAAGCAAGTCAGGATAGCTGTTTCCGTGCTAAGCTGGGCCCACCAGCATAATGGCTGAGCCATATGCCCTTCACAAGGAGCTCTGAATGGGATGCAGTTGCTGTCTTCTCTGTAAAGAGCAGGCAAGCCAGCACTTGTCAGAGGATCGTATGCAAAGTTAGCTTGATCTCCTCCCCCAGCTAAAGTGCTGGTGACCCTGAAGGTCTCAAAATAAAGAAGGGCTGCACTTTGGAATTCAAAATAAAGAGAGACTGATAAGAGAATGAAGAGATCTTGCCAGGGGTTGGTTGTTTCGTTGGCAGCTAAAAAAGCTTGTATGCCCCTCTTACCAATTTTTTTGTCTTCAAAATGGGCCGGTTTCTGGAGGCTGTGCTCTGTTTTGTTTGGAATCAATGCCAATCTTTGGTGCAGAGCGGAGTCTTAACGTCTCAATCTTCTCTTCCATTTTAAAGCACTCATGGTTTAGCTTCCGCAAACTCTGGGCCTTCACAGGGCCAGGTTTTCTCATGAGCATCGCCTACCTGGATCCAGGCAACATCGAGTCGGATTTACAGTCAGGCGCTGTCGCAGGGTTTAAGGTCAGTGTGAAACTTTCCAAACTGTGAAGCAATTTTACATTGTACTTCCAGGCCCATCACCTCTCCCAGCAGGTGCCTAGCGCAGCTTCCAGATGAAGGCGCTGAACCAGTGTTGGGCTAAGTGCCAAAGGCCTCATCAGTGCTGTTGTGCTGAAAGGTTTGGCCAGACTCCCTACTGCAAGGGGTCTAAAGGTCTGCCTCCTGCATTGCTTGGAAGTTACCCTCTTGGATGGGTTGGGGGCTCTGAGGGGGACAGGAAGTGGGAGGGGGTGGATAGGGGGCGGGGCCAGGCTGTTTGGGGAGGCACAGCCTTCCCTACCCGGCCCTCCATACAGTTTCGGAACCCTGATGTGGCCCTCAGGAGAAAAAGTTTGCCAACCCCTGGTTTAGCAGATCTTAGGCTTGCAGTATACCTGAGAGTGAAACCGGGCAACAAAATGGCTTGCAGGTTTATTTGCATGCAGCCCCTTGTATATGTCAGTGCCAGGCTTATAAAACCAAGCATGGAATCTCAACAGGACTGCACTTCCAAATGGATCGACTATGTTCCCGGCTCCTATTAATAAGAAGGCCTGTGGAGGGAACTATAACATCAGGAGACCCAGACGTTCTCCAGTGCAAGTCCTGGCTTGTTCATCTGCCTCCGAAGCATCTCATTACTCAAGGTTACTTACCTCGCGTTGTTGCATCTCTTTCAGCTGCTTTGGGTTCTGCTGCTCGCCACGATCATTGGTCTCCTCCTGCAGCGTCTGGCAGCAAGGCTGGGAGTGGTGACAGGACTGCACCTTGCAGAAATGTGTAACCGGCAGTATCAAAAGGTGGGGGACTTAAAGGTCTTTAGATTAGAAATAGTGACTCTGGATGCTGTTCCCGTGCACTGGGCTGCTTAGAGATCTGAGATCTTAGTCGTGTCACTGAAAATAAAGCTTTCTGAATGGCTGGGACCCAGGAATGTTGAGGAATTGAAATTCCAGGAAGGGCTGAGGGGGGGGAAAGAGCAGACATGGAGCCTCCACTTCCAAACAGTGCCTTCAAAATGGTTCTGAACTGAAGGGCTTGAGGATGGTACAGGTGACACCTCTTTTGGTCTCCACTGTTGGTTCAAAATTGGTGTGAATGGCGCTTCCTCCTTTGTCTGAGAGCTAGTCTACACTAGAATCGCTACAGTGGCACAGCTGTACCGATAGCACTGCTAGTGCAGAGTCTCTGTTCCAATGAGAGAGAGCCTTCCCGTCGCTTAGCTACCACCACTCAGGGAGTTGGAGTAATTAAGCCAATGGGAGAACTTCTTCCACCAACATAGTGCTGTCCACACCAGCACTTAGGTTAGTGTAACTTACGTCACTCATGGGATGGTTTTTCCAAACCCTTGAGCGATTTAAGTTATACCGAAGTAACAGCCAAATACGTCTCTTTAGGGAGAGAGTTCTTGCTCTTCTGCATGCAAAGCAATAAGGGTCAGTAGAGACACGGTCCATCTCAAAAGCCATTCATTGTGTGTGTGACAACTCTTCCTTTTGTACAGCAAAGCACCATGGGTTCAAAGAAAAGCCTTGCTTTGGTGGGGGGAGAGGTGTGTGTGTGTGTGTGTGTGTGTGTGAAAGCACCCTTGGCTTCCCAGTGACTAGTCTGAAAGGTGGATTGTTGCTGGACAGTGGCTGGGGGATGAAAGGAAAAATTAGACCTGAAGCCCAAGGGTGGATTCAGTGCATCCTCTAAAGGGATAACAGTAGTTTAAATGCCCTTGCTGAGTTTACATTGGTCTTACTCCAATTTCTAAACTGAGGATCTTGTGGGTATGTGTCAGTTTGTGACTCGCTGTCTCAGGCAGTCCACACCCCTCTTGTGGTTCATGTGAATGTTACTATTGATCAGCATATGTTAAATCCGCCTCTAACGGTGGTGTTTTATTTTTAAAAAATAGACTTGTGAAGTTCACTTTTGCACAATGCCCATGTAGCTGAGGATTTCGGGATTGACTTCTGCAATGGCCTGTCGTTGAAAGCACATAAACCCTGCCGTTCTGATACTTGGCAAACAAGTGCTAATGTTACCCCAGATTTAGCACTAACAAAGTCTCTAGATCTGGCACACGCTAGCTTCCTTTGATATAGGCTTTATAATACAGCTTTGCACACATGTTTGAGGGTGCTGATGTACTTTCCAAACATGAAACCTCACAGCATGCCTGCCTACCGTGAAGCATAGAACCAGGAGTGTCCTGACTCCCTAGTCCCCTGTTCGAACCACTGAATCGGGTTTCCTCTTCAAATGACTGGAGAGATTTAAAACTAGCACGGGGGGTTATGAAGAAAGAACGCGCATTACCGTTGGCTGTTGAGGAAATGCTCATGGTTATGTAAGCTTACGGTTATGACTTACTGTTCAGCTGAAAATGAGTAAAGCCATCCAGTGGAAAACATGGATTTCCCCTTAACCAATATTTCCAGTAATCTTACACAAACCAGTTTAAAGGGACTAAGTCAGACAATCAAGGCCATAAGGTTGGGTTATCCATTTAAAATCCCCTCCCCTCCCCCCCATTAATCCCTCATAAGAAAAGTCATGACAACTTGATTACATTTCTGTTGGGAAGGCATTTTGGGGTGTTGATTTAAACCTGTCACCAATGCACACCTGCCATTCTTGCCGCTCATGTGCTGCAGTAAACACATCTGTCTAGTTTCACGATCCAAACTGAGCAAGGAGCAGAAAATAAACTGTAAAAGTTGCAGCGCAGAAGGTCTTCAAAACTTGTGTTAGCAATGTAAAGGCCTGATCCAGTATATACAGAAGTCATGGGTGTCTTCCGTTGACTTCTGTGCTGAAAGAGAAGATGGGTTTCCTAAACCCACATAAGTCTGGCAGGAAGTTGGGGAAAAGAAACTTCCCCTGTAATAGTCTATTCATTATTTCTGGTTTGAATTCCAAGTATCTGAAGCTCAGTGTTTGTCTCTAGGTCCCTCGAATTATGTTGTGGCTGATGATTGAACTCGCTATCATTGGGTCGGACATGCAAGAAGTTATTGGCTCAGCGATCGCGATAAACCTCTTGTCTGCTGGGAAGTAAGTTGGCTTTTATCGCTTAAGAGAAACAGGAAATGAATGTCATTCTCCATCTCTAGTGTTTATCAGCTGCCCATATCCCATTAGAAAACAACACACTTTGTGCCAAAAAGGACTGTTTTATTTCCTGTAGTTGAGAATCTTAGCAGATCGCTGCCCTGTTCTGCTCAGCAGGGTATGAGCTTCCCTCTTTGTATTGTGTATTACATAAAAAGTATTTTGAGATTAAAGATTTTTAAATAAAATGGGCATGTCTGAGCCCACAATTGGCACCAGCCATTGCTGATGTGACACATTGTAGAACTGTAATAAGCTTCCCTTTGGCTTTTAGACCTCATGTTAAACCAGAACCTTACCATGGCTTGCTGTGCAGAGAAATGTAGGCACGGCTTAAGGTGGAACTCTTATCTGAACTGTTTATGTAGAAAACAGGCTTAGTCTCATGCTTAAAGTAACCAAGCAGCTTGTCAGATTACAAATAAAACCTCGAGATAAGGGTTCAGTAACAGCACACAAAAAGTGGCCATGATCCCTGCCCGGAATATAGGGAAGCTTGGACTGACATGGCTAGAAGAGCTGGTAAAAGCACTATTCAAACTAAGCCCTGTTGTTCTGTTGCAGAGTCCCTTTGTGGGGTGGAGTGCTCATAACCATTGCCGACACTTTCATGTTTCTCTTCTTGGACAAGTATGGTAAATTCCTTTTTTTTTTTTCCTTTTAATTATTTTTAATGTCCCATGAAAGTACATGTAACAGATTAAATCTGACAGCTGCCCCCTCAACATTATGCCTGAGACGTGTCCTCCAAAACTTGTTAATGGCATGTTTCTTCCACAGGCTTGCGAAAACTGGAAGCATTTTTTGGCTTTCTTATTACCATCATGGCGCTTACGTTCGGATATGAGGTAATTCTCACTTGAACGTCTTGGAGCTTTACTTAGCAATTAGAGTGACACTCCCTCTCCCCCTTCTTTCTGTTGAACTTGTGTCTTCATTCTCTCCTCTCAAACATTTTAGAAACCAGACAATCTAATTACTTCCTCTGATTTTTGTCCTCTTCTGCCAGGCCCTCATGAAGTCTCCTCTGCCCGTGGCCCCAATTCTGGAAAGCACTTTAAGCCAGGGCTTAAAATTAAGCATATCAGAGCTGATCCCTAAAAAAAAAAGTTTTTCCCATGCAGCTTTTTGAGTTTTTAGTCAAAAACCAAAAGATTCTGTTTCAAAAAACCCAAATTTTCCATGGAAAGTGGTTTCTTTGGAAAATTTTAGACTAGTTCTAAAGCACATGCTTTAATGCTCTCCTAGATTTTTTTTTTTTTTTTTTTTTTTTTTTTTACGGTGGGGCCCAATTTAACTGCCCTGGGGTTCTATTTGCTTCCTGGCTCAAAGCTGGTTGGCACTGGTCTAGAAGGTTATCTGCCTCCAAAAAGCTACCTGGGGGTGTACAACACTCCTCTTTCAGTGCTAGTGGGTAACCAATATCTGAGTTTTTTAAAGGGGGGAGCTATTACCAAATTACTGCAATTTTTAGGTGGGGCAAATTTGGGGCCTTCCAAGTTGGCCATCTAAGCAACTGTGTGAACGCTGCCAATCCAGAGGTACTAGTGGCTCTCTTGTGTCTGTGTGCAGTATGTTACAGTAAAACCGGACCAGGGAAAGCTGCTGAAGGGGATGTTTATGCCTTACTGTGACAAGTGCGGTACCCCCCAGCTAGAACAAGCTGTGGGGATCGTGGGAGCGGTCATCATGCCACACAACATGTACCTGCATTCTGCTTTAGTCAAGGTAAGAGAGGGGCGAGTCCTGTGTCCCTTCTAGTTTGCTCTTCAGAAGTACAATGAGACTTTAGAATGTGATCGTGAGGGTTGAGAGGAAAGCGCCTTGCAAGGCCTGGTATGTTTGAATAGCTGTGACTGCCCTTTTCAGAGTGGGTGACGTCAAGGAAGTCCGTAGCAAAACTCCCATTGATTTGAGTGACTGCAGAGTTAGTCCAAAGTCAGTGGGAGTTTTACCTCCGACAAGCGAACGCCGATGCTGAGCGCCTTTGAAAATCCCCTCTATAGTAGCAGTTCCCGTAGCCTTTGCGGAGAACTCTCCATACTGTGGAATCAGTTCAGTAAGCTGATTCTGATGGTAACTGTGCTATGTAAGTTTTCAGAATTAGAATATGCCATGTGCACCTGATAAAGAAATACGGTATCCCTTATGTAATAGGGTAAATTGAATAAATTGGCTGAATACGCGTTAACTATGTGTTTGCGAGACAGAACCTGGGGTCTAAATTAACACTTGGCAAACCCCTTAAACCATATTTCAGACATCTGAACAGTGTTTCCCAGTCTCTCTGCCTTGTGGGATTCATCCATATTTGATTCTACTGGGGACAAGATGACAAACCCAGGCTAATTTTAAAGCTGAAGGCCATCAGTCTGTCCTGCAAACAAGATGGGCTTTTTTCTCTTTCCCCCTCCCCACAGCAGCATATGTTTAGCGCTCAGGCTGATACCGTCCCTTAATTTACTAGCTCCTTTATCTTGGGGCACATCCCAGCATCCCAGCAGAAGGCTGAGCAGCCCCTGGGTGCCAGGGTAAGCTGGAAAGCATGTCCAGTATGGTGAGATTTCATTTGGAGCTGCAGTTGACCATGGGGAAATCCAGTCTGCCGGAGCAACGTGCTCAAACAGGTGGTGTTGCTAGTGCATCCTGTGGATGGGTGCTTGTGTGAATGTGGCCAGCCACAGCCCCGCTTCTTCAAACCAGGCCCCTTTGCTCATTGTATGCACCCCACAGCGTTGTTGCATTAGCAGCTACTCTTGGCCAGCTGGTGTCTAATGTCTCATGCTGTTGACTGCTGTTTGTAAGGCCTAAAGAGGGATCCAGTCGTGGGCAGGGCTCAGCTCTTAGTATTTGCTGTCAGACAGGATAGACATATTCTGGCCAAAGTTCAGTAGAAATCCAGAGGCATCACCTGTTGGAGATACAGCTGGTTCCATCGACTAGAGGTTCTAAAATACTCTCTCATAATTGTCTTTAAACGCTTTCTCTCCAGTCGAGGCAGGTGAATCGTGCAGACAAGAAGGAGGTGCAAGAAGCCAATAAGTATTTCTTCATAGAGTCCTGCGTTGCCCTCTTTGTCTCCTTCCTCATTAACGTCTTCGTCGTCTCTGTCTTTGCTGAAGCTTTTTTTGGGAAGACTAATGAACAAGTGGTGAGTCTCTGGGGTTTGTTGGGGCTTGTGCACGTGTGTTGTGGCGATTCTGGATTACTGGGAGTCATATACACGGTGGGTATGTTGACACTGCAGTCGGGAGGTGTGATTTCAGCACATGTTGGCGTACCCTAGCTCGAGTAACAATAGCAATGAAGCCCAGGCAGGCAGTCAGCAGCATGGCTAGCCCTGCTCACCTGGGACCCCGGGTACCTACTCGGGGCTACCACCGTCCATGCTTCCACAGCTTCGCTGCTGGTTAGATCGAAGTTAGATCAGGTATGTCTGTGCATACTTGAGTCGCACCTCCCAGCTGCAGTGTAGACACACGCTGTGCACCTGGGTTAATAATAGCTACTGTGTTAACAGTGGGCCTAAGTGTTTCATACACCGAGGGCCTGATTCTCTTTTACACTGCCCTGGCAGGCAGTGTAAAATGTAGGGGGGATAGCTCAGTGGTTGGAGCATTGGCCTGCTAAACCCAGGGTTGTGAGTTCAATCCTTGAGGGGGCCACTTAGGGATCTGAGGCAAAAATCAGTACTTGGTCCTGCTAGTGAAGGCAGGGGGCTGGACTCGATGACCTTTCAAGGTCCCTTCCAGTTCTAGGAGATGGGATATCTCCATTAATTATTATTATTTATTATTATATTATCTGATCTCGCCCTAGCCTGCAAGATGCACCCAACACATTAATGCTAATGCATTTCATCTGGCCAGCGCCTCCACCCCAAACTCTACCAGCCGTGGTTTCTGCTCTCTGAAATCTGTTTACAAAAATGAAACTTCCTAAACTGTCTTGTCCTCTTCTAGTACAAAGTCTGCACAAACAGCAGCAGCCCCCATGCCGGACTCTTTCCAAATAACAACGAAACCTTGGAAGTGGATATCTACAAAGGGGTGAGTGGCTTTATAGTGAGGTCAGGCAGGGTGGTCTTATCTGAATGATCCCCCCTTAACATCCTGGCCTGAGTTATATGCAGCTGCTACTTCTGAATAAATGGAGACTATTCAAGGCTTGAACCTATAAGACTATAAGAGCTGTCCTGTTGGAACAGAACAGCGCTCCTTCCTGTCTAGGCCCGTGGTCAGTCTGGCGGAGCAGCTGGCTCCAAGAACTCTGCTTTTGACTGAGCGTTTAAATCTAGGATTTAACACCTCGTGACTGGAAACCTTCTGTGTTTCAGGGGGTTGTTCTGGGATGCTACTTTGGGCCTGCTGCTCTGTACATCTGGGCAGTTGGGATTCTTGCTGCAGGTCAGAGTTCAACAATGACTGGGACCTACTCTGGGCAGTTTGTCATGGAGGTATGTGACTCTACAGCTGTGCCGGCTTATGGCTGTGTTTCCCCCCCCTTCTCCTTCTAATCCCCTGAAGTTGAGATGGTCAGTGGAGGCCTAGTTTCCTTTCCTGGTCATGTAGTTTGCTGAAGGATCAGACTTTCCTGCTATTGTCCCATGTACCAAACTCTTAGGTCCCCGATTCCCTTTGGAAAAGTCCAACCTAACTCAGGTTTCTTTAAGAGAAAAAACTCACCCTGTAGTAGATCATTCCCCTTCCCCCTGTTGCAGTTTAACTCTGTGGAATGTTGCTTTGTTGCAACAGCAGCTCTTCCGTTTCTCTCCCCGAAGGGATTCCTCAACCTGAAGTGGTCGCGTTTTGCTCGAGTGATTTTGACCCGCTCCATTGCCATCACTCCAACTCTGCTGGTTGCCATTTTTCAAGACGTTGAACACCTGACTGGGATGAATGACTTCTTGAACGTTCTTCAGAGCTTACAGGTGAGCAGCTGTGCACTCGCAGCACGGGACTATTCCTTGGAGAGTCATGTCTAAGCATTAGCTATTAGTAACTCCTCGTTCCGAACCAACCTCTTAGTCACTACTAGAGTTGGCTTTAGGGCCTTCTGTTGGCCCACTTATGAACATTTCTGTAAGCTGGTTGGCTGAGGGGTCCTGAGTGCAGAGAGCTCAAGTATGGAGGGGAGCGGGAGGGACCAGTAAATGGCAGCAGCTGCCATCAGAATTGGGTTTTCCAGCAGCAGTGAATTTAGGATCTGCCCCTGATCTGTAGATGCTTGTGGACTGTGGCCAACATTGGTTACAGCAGTGGTTCTCAACCAGGGGTCCGGGGCCCCCTAGGGGGCTGTGAGCAGATTTCAGGGGGTCCGCCAAGCATGGCCAGCGTTAGACTCGCTAGGGGCCCAGGGTAGAAAGCCGAAGTCCTGCTGCATGGGACTGCAGCCTGGGGCACCAAGCCCCACCACCTGGGGTTGAAGCCAAAGTCTGAGCAACTTAGCTTCCGAGTGCCCCCTGTGGCGTGGGGCCCTGGGCAATGGCCCTGTTTGCTACCCCCTAACACCGGCCCTGGCTTTTATATGCAGAAAAACAATTGTTGAGGCACATGGAGTTTCTATAGTATGGTGGGAGGGCCTCAGAAAGCAAAAGGTTGAGAACCCCTGCGTTATAGAACAGATAAGTTACTTCTAGGCTCTTCTATGCCTCTTACTGAATTATTTGAGCACCACTTGAATATTTACAAAGAGCAAGAACCATATTTAAACAGGGTTACATTTATACCTCGTTATTTTTTATGACTTTTAAATGTAAATAAGTTTCCTAGCTGGTCCAGTTCTCCTCGAGTTTCCAGCTCTGCAACGACCTAGGTATGTATTTATGGTGCCTTGTTCCTGTTGTAAAATGAGGAATGGGAACTGCCAAATTAAGTGCTCAGAGTAGAAGAACTTCAGCTTCTGATGGTTCTTGTCTGAAACTTGCTCCTCGCACTCCAGAGTGATACAGCCCATATCCCAGCATAGAAAATAACTCCTAGTTCAGCTGGACTACAGAGAGAGGAGGAAAAATACTGTGGGGTCTTGCTTCTATAAACACTTCTGGATTCTTTCACTGAAGAATCTCTCGGTTGAGGGGAGGTGGGAAAGCACCAGCTGTGGCTTTAAACTGTTTCCTATTCCTAGCCATGAGAGATCTTAGATGACACACTTTCAAAAGCTAAAGGGAAAAGTTTGGGTGTGTGTGTGTGTTTTTTTTTTTGTTTTGTTTTTTTTAATGCGAACAAAGTCCCAGCCCTAATCTCCTGCATCTTGTTGCCTTATTCCAGCTTCCCTTTGCTTTAATCCCAGTCCTCACGTTCACCAGCCTGCATCCTGTGATGAATGACTTCGCCAATGGACTGTAAGTATGAAAAGAATCCCACCCACCTGACCGTTTCCTGATTTTAAAACTATTTGATTTAGCCCTGAATATGGATATCTATCTTGGGTGCTTGGTCCCAATAAATGTGGTATCTGAGCACAACCTTTAATGTATTTATCCTTGCAACACCCTCTGAGGGAGGGGAGTTTTATCCCCATTTTACATATGGGGAATTGAGAGGTCAAGTGACTTGCTCACATGGGAACTTTGTGGCAAAGTAGAAGAACCAAGTCTCCCAAGTCCAAGCTGGCACCCCAACCACTAGGCCTTTCTTCCTCCTTCAGTGCAGGGCTAACTGTTCACGAAAACATGTGAATTGTTTTTATTCCCCAAACAGTATTAGAGTTCTTCTGCTTTTAAGCTTCTTATACATAGCCCAGTCTCCCCAAGACCTGTTTGACAACTCACTCTCCTTGGAGTGGTGCCCAATATGTCACTTCTAAAAACAGGTGTGTGTTTATTGCTTCCTGAGCTCTGTCTTGACCTCTTTTTTTGTCCCTTTATCTAGTCTGTGTTTTTAGTGTAAAAGGAGCAACCCTATTAGAAAAGAGTCAGTGCAGGTCAACGAAAGTTTCTATTCTGGTGACTACATTTTCAGAGTCTCGGCATTTACATTACAAGAAGTGTTCCCTCCAAACACCAGGGCAAATAGGAACATCCCTCTCTCCCAAATGCCCCCGTAATCCCGTTTCTTTTGGCTTCCCTTTCAGAGGCTGGAAGATCGCTGGCAGTGTGCTCATTCTCATTGTCTGCTCCATTAACATGTATTTTGTGGCGGTCTATGTCACCGCACTGGGACACCTTGCCTTGTACGTGGTTGCAGCTGTTGTCTGTGTTGCCTACCTGTGCTTTGTAGCATATTTGGTAAGTATTGTTCTTCCACGCTCTTCAGGAAGACCATTGCTGTATAAAATTGTGATTTCGGTGATTATTGGGCTGAGGCAGCTTGTAGGCAGGACTGAGAAAATGAACTTGCTTTCCCAGGAGCTGGAACTTTTATTTAATAAACCATAGAACTCTTACAAACGCTAATCCGCGCCATCCGCCAGGTGCATAATTTCAGATATGTGCCTCAGTTTCCCATAAATCAAGACACGTTCAAGCTTTCAAGCGCCACTCAGTTCTGTGCTCTACTCCTTGCAACTTCTTACCTTCCATCCAGTTCCTTTTATGACTCATCTAATAGTCTGATGGGGGGAGACCACCTGAATCATGCAAAATTCCAGATCTGTTTGTGTGTATTCAAATGGTAAGAGGGGACAATTATGCATTTGTTTAAAAAAAAAAAAAAAAAAAAGGGGGAGGGGAGAGTCTGTCAACATGCAGTTTGACTTTCCTTCCTGTGACTGCTCCTGTATCTCCAAGTTTCTACTTATTGAGAAAAGTGTGTCAAAGTTTAGAACGGCTTATAACCATGCTCAACAATCCATTGAATGGCTTTCACCATCTCAGCAGGCTTAATGTGCTTTAACATCCTTAACGTTCTCTGTAGAACTCATTATGAAGAGATTTGGTAACTTGACTTTTGAGTAATTACTGAAAAATAGCATCTAGTAATCCCTCCATGTTTCCATTCATTAAAGTGCAGCTGCTAAAAAGATAGTAACTTGCAGCAATGTTTCTCACAGCCCACTCCTTCTTCTTTAATTCCAGAGCTGGCTGTGTCTGATTGCTCTTGGGATCTCCTTCCTGGCCTGTGGGCAAACGGTAAGCGTCACTAGAACAGGGCTTACTGAAGAACCGCCTGTCACTCAAATTAACTAAACACTGGGTCTGTCTGCACACAGCAGGTAGCCATCAGAGCCAGTGCGTTTCTATGGTTTACTGTGTGAACATATCCAAACGTATGTGCAATTTGCACGGAAAATACTTGTGTAAGTTTGTTGTATAAAAGCTCAGATGTACGTACTGGGAAATATTGTGTTACTAAGATAACTAAAGAGATGAGTAAGTTTCCTTGCTGACCCCCTCTAATCACAAACATAATGTTATGTTGCTGCTGGAATAGATGTCTGCTTTGCAATATAGGAACTGCATGTAACTTTCCTATTATCCAGACACTAACCAGCTTAACAGCCTGGCAAAGAGACACTCTGTGTTCCAAAATGACACGTCCATTTAGCTAGTTCCCTGCCTCTGAAGTCTTCCAGTGAATCTGTAATACAAGCTGCTAAACAGAAATCAAGCTGCTTGGACAGTATCTGAAGTATTAATCCTCCTTCTCACAATTAGACAAGCAGCGTGTAAAGTCTGTGACACTAAGTGATGCAATCTACCTCCACAGATCAGAATTCAATTGTATTCCATAATCGCAAATTGACCTGGTTATTTCATTAGAAAATAGTTACTGGTTACAGTTAATCAGAATGAATATGGGGTGCAGAAATTCGTTCCCGGAGGTGGGAATTGTGTTGGAGAAATCCTAGCCCATAAACACTAGAAGTCTAAGCATTAGAGTTGTCATATTTTTTTCCTACCTGGTATGTGATTCTGGTGATCAGCAAGGGTAAAAAATAAATCCGTGTTTACAGGTTGTTTATGATTCTGTGAATTATTTTGTATGTATGGCATTAATAGAAATTTTCTGCAATTTCCTGTATCATGACTCATGGAGTGTAACGTAACAGAATGCTAAAAGCCTTCCATGATTTGGGTCTTAATTTTTTTTAAACGTACTTACTTTCACTTCCAGTCTGGCCTTTTATACTTTCCCCATTGTACTTCCTGCTTTTCCCACCTCCCAAGGCAGTCTTAAATCTAGTATTGCAAAGGTCACAGTGAGAAACATGCATTCCTTTTCTCTGTTTGGGAAAAGACTGCACATTTTGTCCTAATTTTATCATGAATTAAGTGGTTATATCCTTGGGGATATACTGTGGTTTTTAGGGGAGGGGGCGGGGGGGGGAACGTGTGTTCATGAGTGGATCCTGTAAAGCGAACCTGTAGGGAAACTGAAGTCCTGGATCTTATTGAGTAAGATTTTTCTTCTGTTACTACTTGATAAAAGTTTTAGCTGATAACTCTGTGTGTAAGCATTTGTGTTTGCGTTGAGGTATTTTGATAGGTATTTTCACAAGAATTCAACTGATCTCAATTCTGTCCGTCATCTTATGTGCCCATCAGATATTTTGATCTGTACTGAATTTTAGTTTGTGCATTAGTTTTTTCACCTTTTAAAGAGAACTGGGTTCAAATCCTGACATGGGTCACAAGTGAAAGTGGCTTCGAAAGGACTTCTCAATCCCTCTGTGTGAACCTACCAAAAGCATGGCATGATTGCGGTCTGCTCAACAGAGGCTAGGGACTGGAATAGCCAGGGTATTACAAGATACAGGATTGGGGTCCCCTGAAAGATCTGTGTGGGTTGCACAGCATCTCCCCTTCCTTTGCCTGACTTAACCCATGCTATTAGTCCTCCACTCTCCTGATCACTAAAATTAGTCCTATTTTTTTTTTAAGTGGGAATATTTTATTGAGAATGGCTAATGTAGGTATGTTTTCAAGCTTAGTTT
Organism: Trachemys scripta elegans; assembly: GCF_013100865.1. NCBI lineage: Eukaryota > Metazoa > Chordata > Testudines > Emydidae > Trachemys > Trachemys scripta. The sequence goes on along the minus strand of NC_048313.1, from coordinate 17,720,460 downwards.
CTGTAGTTCTAATTGGAGACCAGGTTTTCTCAGGTAATTCATTGTCTTAGTGTTTATCATGTTCATCACAAGAGGTGATTCTTCTGTGCAGATAAAGGGGGTTATCCATGGCTTTCGGAGGGTTGGAGAGACAGATTTCACAAGGGAATGGTAGCTTTTTCTTTTTATAGTAATGCCTCTTGTTTGGACAAACTTCAGACTGTAAGGGACATCCATCATGTCGATGGGAGGTAAAAGATATGTCCAGAGTAAGTGTGGAGAATACCTTTAAATATTTTCCTGTATGGAAATGGCATGTGGTTCTCACTGGGTGGTGTGAGAACATTGAGTTTAGTTCAGGCTTGACCACTTCCATATTCTTATCCGTTGTAGCAGTCAGAAATAGATACTGAATGTTACAATTGCTGTCTTGCCAAAGCAAAGGCATACAGCCAGATTCTCCCATTGCCCTGCGACTTGCCATAGTCCATTATATCCACTTTGCACTGAGGTTAAAATGCTACTGAATCAGAACAGTAAAAGTTTACAACTGCTTTGCCCTAGACTACACAAGGTGTTGGACAATGGAGAGTCCAGCCCATAGTCTCAAATTGCTAGATTAAAGTATAAACCTCACGGTTTCCAATAGTAGTAAAGAACACCTACATGTGCGGCTCCTGTTATGATGATAAGTGCAGACATACAGGAAAGAATATAACTCCCAAGTGCATAAATGAGTTGGTTTCATAAATTTGGTTAGGAAGGCTGTAACTATGAGCAAGAGACACGATGAATTTGGGATGGCAAAAATTAAAGCTGCTAATCTTTTTTAATGATCGTTTTGACTAAGCCTACAAAGTTGGCTCTTAGTCAAGATAACTGACAAAACATACTTGACTTAAGTATTAATGCTTGATATAAAGAAAAAAATGACTTCACTTAGCGTTTTAGTTCAAAATTCCAGCTAGAAATCCTGAGTATGCATCCTACTTACTGCCAGGGTTTGTAGTCTTGTACTAATTCTGCTGACTTGTGTGTTAATCGGTCTTCCTTGGGCAGTAAAATTCTATAGACTGTCTAACCAAAGGCACGTTTATGATCTAGAACTGCTGTTAGGGTTGAATCTAGCTGCCTTCATTCACTTATAAGTTCCTGTAGTTTAATTTTTATGCCTTAGACTTTCATGCATTTTTTAAAAATTTCTGGTTTGTAAAAGTGTCAAAAATGCATGACCACTGTGAACATATATGACTGTCACTGTTGGATATGATGCGAACTGTATATCAAAATCACTGCTATATGCAGGTACGTCTGTATAAAGTCCTCTTAGCCTGGTATAATTTAGCTTCTATTCTATTCATTGTGAAACTTAATTTTTTTTTTTAATTGAGCATGAATCAATTTGTATGCACTACATTTTCAATTAAAAGAATAGACACTTTTTCAACTTGGTTTCTTGGGTCCTTTTTTTTAATTGCGACACCCAGTCTGTTGCTTTAAAAGAAACTCGTATTGCTGCCCAAATGATTGAGATGCTGTAGAGTTATTGGCCCTGTCCACTAGATTGCATGCAAACCTTAGTAAAAGTGAAAAATTTTCTATACTAACTCTCTCCATGCTGTGCATAGTAACGTCTCACTAACTGCTGTTGCCAGAAATTGTCACGACAGTCCTTGTTCGTGTAAGACATTCAACCAAGAAGCTATCTTGCCTTGATATTCTCCGCTCCCTTCAGGGCAGCATTGAGTGCTTCTGCTCCCAGCAATAGCAAAGGATTGATATGCTATTAGCTTGTGCAACCTGACTACCTGAATATAATTCTTGCTAGGGTTCAGTTGACCATTTTTATAGGTGTCTTGGGGTGGCTCTATTTGGAAGACAAACTTACCATTCTACATTAAGACCATTTAATCAAATGCCAACATGTTTTGGCCAGGAACAACCTTAATAGGGGATAAACTCTGCTAAGTTGGAATAGGAATGATCTTATTCAGGAGTTCAGGCATGGTGATATAATGGTCCCTTCTGGCCTTAAAATCTATTTGGGAGTTGGGAGGGAATTCTGATAGAAGCAGGCATTGCACACGCCATTCTTTTTTTTTTAAACAAACCTGAACCTTTGCTTCTGTTCAGAAATTGATCTTTGTGTTACTATTTGATATGGGAACTTTCTTTCCCGTTTTTTCTTACAAGCTTTCCCTACCTGCTTTAAGTGAACTGGAAGCTGTAAGTAATGCATATTATTTATTTCTCTTAGAGGAAACACTGAATTTTGTAAGTTCGGTACAGGCCTTTAATTAAATTAATACCTATTTAGTTTCTTTGTTTCTACCGTGTAAGAAACACTTTTGGTAAGTTTCAGTCCATTGAAAACTCTTGTCTTGCCTTTTGATTTCTAACAACTGAATTTTTAAACAAATTTTGAATAATTAAGCATGAACTTAATCTTCACAGAGGAGAATAACTTTATCTTCTATATATGTGGAATCAATCAAACTTGCATGTTGATGTAACAGGAAATTATAATGGAGAAAGATACCGTCCTTAATTCCCCCCAACAGAAACAGTAATGGGATATTGCATCTGTGTCCCTTGCATGTTTTTGTAATATGTATCGATGTGAAGTATTGTGTCCATTAAATAAAAACTTATGGACAGCCATTGCTCTCGTAAGCTAACTTGTAAATCAGACACATATCCCTTTTAAAGAGAGTCCTCAAACTACTGCAGCTGAGACATAAACTGGATACAAAACAGGATTTTATAAAGATGTAACTCTTGGGTCCTAGAGCATAGCAGCATATTCTTTGGCTGGCCACTAGTGACTGAAGCCTGTCCAGATATAAGATAAATAACTGGTTATTATCATTGGCTAATTGAGAGTGCACCCTGGCAGAGAGAACCTGTTGCACTGAAACAACATCCACTGTTAGCTTAACTAAACTTTCTGTAACGAATTCACACTACTTGAAAAGGGTGAATCCCGTGTTCTGATAAGTGGAGATTGGGTTTTCCTGTTGGATCACACTCTGTGACCCTACTGCTAATAATCTAGTAGGTAATTAATGTACACGATCTACTGTAATAAGTGATAATCAGCATGGAAAGACGGAAAAATCTGTCTCCTGTCTGTTCTAGCGGCTGAATCACCTTTGTTTTTTAATCAGCTGCATGTTGCTTCAATCTTTCAATGACACTCCTTCAGATTAATCAAAATAACTTTAATAAATCACTTAATTGTGGTACAGTAGTTATCATATTGATAACATAAATCCGATTTACTGCTGCTGATTAAAGAATAAACATTGATTTAATGCTTTGGTTTTAACATCTAACAGCCTCACAAAACTTGGATTTTATTTTATTTTGTATAATGAAAGTGGCAGGACCAAAGAATCCGTTATCTAGTTAAGTACGATTCTTACCGATCAGATTATGGTTTAGAAGGCCTTATGAGCTACAGTAGAACCTCAGAGTTACGAACACCTCGGGAATGGAGGTTGTTCGTAACGCTGACATTTTTGTAAGTCTGAACTAAATGTTATGGTTCTTTCAAAAGCTTACAGCTGAATATTGCCTTAATAAAGCTTTGAAACTTTACTATGAAGAAGAAAAATGCTGCTTTTAACCATCTTAATTTAACTTAAACAATCTCAAACAGTTCCCTTATTTTGTCAAATATTTTTTTTTAACTTTGCCCTTTTTTTAGTAGTTTACATTTAACACAGTACTGTACTGCAGGAGTCCCCAACACAGTGCCCGTGTGCCATGGCTCCCGCCGGGGCATTTATGTGTGCCCGCTTACTGGCCGCCGGACAAGCAGCCGCCAAAATGCCACCGAGAAGCGGCAACATCAAGAAGTCGGCGGCAATTCGGCGGCGACGCCTCTTGATGACGCTGCATTTCGGTGGCGATGCTTCTTGACGTTGCCACTTCTCGGCGGCTGCTTGTCCGGCAGCCACAATCCTCGGTCCAGCGCCCGCCACATGGAAAAGGTTTTGGACCACTGCTGTACTGTATTTGCTTTTTTTTGTCTCTGCTACTGCTTGATTGTGTACTTCCGGTTCCAAATGAGGGGTGTGGTTGACCGGTCAGTTCATAACTCTGGTGTTCGTAACTCTGAGGTTCTACTGTACTGTGTGGCTTGGAGCTACTTGGCCTTCTGGCAGTACCAGTTCCTAAGGGCTTGTCTACATGGCACTAACTGCTTCCACGCACTAAAAATTCCAGTGTGCTTTGTCGTACTGCTGTTTCAAACACCCTGGCTTGCTGTGCACTAAATCAGGGTGTAGGCAAGCCCTTAGTGAAATAAAACTGCAGCGTATGTAGCAGTTCAGAGAGACTAGCACTTAACTGCTGGAAAAGAACTTGGTCTTGGTCATGCCTCTGTGCCTGTGGCATGCAGTTGTCTCAATTACTACCTGCCCTGGAGGATTATTCTCTACATGGACTCCAGGCTGCTTGCACTTCTGGGTTGTACAAGTCCTATGAAACTCATTGTCTGAACAAAATAAGATGTTTCTGTGTTACTTCAGGATTTGAAGCATTGATCCATGACTTTTTAACAAAGTTTTAGGCTGAAGAAAGCCAAAGCATAAAACCCTCTGTTTAGTGACTTTAACCTAATCACCCTTGATTTCACAGTCTTTGGCTTCTGTTTCAAAGTGGTTTCCCTAATTTTCTTCTTTGCCTTCTCTAGTATCAGCTGGGACTTACTACTCACCCTGAACTCTTCCTTCTGAACAATGTCGATGCAGACTCAATTGTGACTAGATGATTCCCTGAACTGCAGTAGCAAGAACAAAAGCAATTTTGAAGCCCCTTTGTGCTGCAGAAAAGGATTTTCCTTACTTATGGTTAGTTCAGAAACAGGTATGGTCAAGCATCATGAATGACAGAAAGATTTCCTCCGAGAAGGAACACAGGATAAAACTGACATCTGCAGAGGAGTGTCAGATGGAATCAACAGACGTTGCACTTGACATCAGCCATGAAGGTTCTCACAGGACCAATGAAGAGCCAGAGTCAAACCAGTTCATAGTATCACATACCCTATGGGTTTGTCTTATCTTTAGGTACTCAAAATATTTTCTTTAATCCTTTTTTTAATTGTAAATTATTTGGGTAGTAAATTATAGATATTTGAATATCTTATTGATTTAGATCTAAACTTATTCTGCTTGGTGTTTCTTAGGTCAGTTAAATGATGGGACACTAACATGTTTTCCAGTTTTTGGAAGATTGTCCAAATGAGTGATGTTAAGATTTTACATTTGATTTTGAATGATCTCATTTATGAAGTACACTAAGGAGACTACACAATGAGAAATAATTAACTCAAAAGGATGGGCAGATTCTGAAGTGCAAATCCATTGGAGCCTAAGGAAGAAGCGTACAAGGCGTCTGTCAAATGCAGATGATGTTCTGGGCATGCTCTTCCATTTCTGCTCTCTTCTGTCTAAAATCGCCCTCCCTATCTGTCCAGGTACTTAGGTGCTCAGTTACTATAGCAATGAGTCCTATCATCTCAAACCTCCCTAGCCTCCACTGTGGCTATCTGAAGAGGTCTCCTACTCCAAGAGTGTGGCAATCCTCACTTCCCTGCCCACCTCTTCTAAGCATCTGGCCAGTTCTCCAATACTGAGCCGCTCTAGGATTTTATTTCAGGTACTTGCCTTGCCCCCCACAACTACATTGCTGACTGCTGCGTAGGAAATGGTAACTACAGTGTAACTGGAATGGGAGGACACAAAGAGCTGTATCTTTGTGCATTCAGTCTAACTTTGTTTTCTTTGTCATCACATCCCAGTTTTTATTTGACCGACAGTGCGTTGAAATGCTTAATTCTCAATTTCAAAATACAAACAATTTGTAGAGGCAATGCAAGTTTAGGTTTTACTCCTGACATCAGAGGTCGGGATCTATAGAATCCTTGATTTAAGTATCTGTCTATACAGTTATAGGAGTGGACACCGCTCTATTAAGAGTGCTCACCATGAAAAGTGCCTGTTAACTACTAAGTCCTGAAGAGGGAACTTCAAAATTTCTTCATGTAGTTCTTCCAGCCATAAATGTAACGGAATAAATCCATGTGCAGTTACACAGCAGCTTCCATCTATAGGTGAAATGTGGCCTCTTGTCTTAAGCCAACCAACCCCCACAGAATGGGGTTAACTTTTCCTGGGACTAGCTTTACACAAATGGAATTGAACATGAGCTTTGCATTTTCATGCCATTTCAAGAAGTCTTGAATGATTAGGATAATTTCTGAGAATTGGATGGTTCCAAACTCAAAGCTTGAGGCCATGATATTCTGGGTGGGCAAGTGTGTTTTGTTTTGTTTTTTTTAAAAGAATAAATCTTTTGCAGTTGTGCTAAGAACCCTGAGGCAAGAACTGCCTTCAAATGGAAGATACCCTGAATTATATTTTTATATATGTCTATGTGGGCTCAGTTCTGAGGCATCTTACTTCTGTTTTTTAATTAAATCTCTTACCAATGAAGCATTTCTATCCCTGTGTATTTGGCACTCGTTTATTAAAGATATTGATTACACTTTGACTTGTGATGAACATGATGGAAGTCTAGACTGTCAAATAAATGTGTCAAATTCGCTTTAGCTTTTTCTGTTTAGGCTTCATTTGCTTAAGAAATAATGCTGATATTCTTCAGGTCAGATGACCCAGAAAGTTAATAACTTTCACTGGCTGTTTTCTGTACAAGAACAGACTGTACAGTGTGAACAACTGCAAAAACTCGTAGCTATTACATGCGAGGGAAATAAAACGCTATCAGTGTGAGTACTGAATGCAGTACACCAGAGGATATTCTCTGGCTCCAAACTGTAGTGAGACCCTAAAGTTTGGATTGAAGTGTAGCATGGGCAATGGTGTCCAAGTTTCCACCAGTTAATGTGGAAAAGTATAAATACGTGCTGTAAATGTTTTTGCAAAAAGAGTCATACTCAGATATTCTTTTTCTCACACTAAAGCTTTGTTTACACCAGGGGTTGGCAATGTTTGGCACGCAGCTCCCCTGGCGGGCCGGGCCAGTTTATTTACCTGCTGACGTGGCAGGTTTGATCGATCGCGGCCCCCACTGGCCCGCGGTTCGCCGTCCCGGGCCAATGGGGGCGGCGAGAAGCGGCGCGGGCGAGGGATGTGCTGGCCGCGGTTTCCCTTGCGTCTGATGAAGTGGGCATTCACCCACGAAAGCTTATGCTCCAATACTTCTGTTAGTCTGAATCTGTAAAAAGCAACAGAGGGTCCTGTGGCACCTTTAAGACTAACACGGCTACCCCTCTGATACTTGACTACCACTTTTGTTGGTCAGGAGTGTGAAGAAGGAAAACCACACACCGCTGACCGACATCAGTTTCACCGGCAAAAGTGCTGATGTGGACAGCGCTATGAGAGGAGGCTCTCCTGCCAACATAGCTAATGCCGCTCATTGTAGGTGGTTTAATTATGCCCGCAGAAGAGCTCTCTCCTGCTGGCAAAGCGCAGCTACACAGGAGACCTTACAAGCGATACAGCTATGCCGCTGTACGGTCTGTAGTGTAGACATAGCCTAAGTCTGTTGCAGGTGGTACTTGCTTTTGTTTTTAGTAAATCTCATTACAATGTTACCTTGACCAATGTGGATTAGGCATCTAGCAAGTGGCCTAGTGGGCTTCTGCTTGCTGCTGTAGCTACATACAAGGGACACTAAGGATCTGGGTTTACGGCTGAGGAATAGTTTCCCCCCCTCAGCTGATTACCTTTAGAGGCAGGCTGCCTCTAGCCTTGGTCTCTACCCCAGTTGGTGCTAACTGTAATTTGTTGCATCTTTTGGTGGCAGGCAAGTCTCACCCTGTACAGTACCTGAACCAGGAGTCCCTCTAACATGTGTGTTATCTCTGGGGAGTTCTTAAATAGCTGCCAGAGCTTTTGTTTGCAAACACTGTTGCTTTAGTTGGAAGGAAGAGGCTCTTGTTGTAATCTCATTACTTGCATCACGTTAATCACTGCTGTGGTTTAGAGAGCATCTTTGTTAAACCAGATATGTCCGGCAGGTGATGGTCTCGATAGCAATGACGTGAAATATGCAACAGGCCAAAGAGCAGTGACCCAGTATTTCATAGTGAGCACCTGTTCGAAATCTAGTTATTGTAGCTATAACTATTGGCTTCAGCAAGTTGAAACATGAGTATTTTATTGTAACCAAGTGGGTTCCCCTATATATAAAGATTTAATAAATAAAATAGCATCAATAAACAGCTAATATAATATATTAGCACGAACCATTTAAACAACCAGCAATGGTACAAGACATTGGACTACTCAGGACTTCTGTTAACTGTCTACTGCCAACCCCAAAGAACAATCTTGCAATGCTCTTTCCATATTGTAGCCCTCTTTCCTAACTAGGATGCACTGCGGCATTCTGAGCTTGATGTAGGTAGATGGCTGCCTCTGCCCCAGATAACAACTCTCCTCCTTGCACACTACTCTAGCTGGCAGGGATTGCTGAAACATTGGTACTGACTGTGCTGTCAGTCATGCTGAGTCTATTGCCTCTAGCATCATAGACATGGATATTGTGAGTTTAGGTATTGATCCCAACAGTTGGCTTTAGCATAGAGCAGCCATTCAATGGCAGAGCTAACAGAAGTCCTGGTGATTATTACTTAAAATTCTTACAGTGTTTACATATAGAAATGCTAAATAATTAATACTGAACATATGCTTTCCTCTCCTGCTTGCTCCTATGAAGTTGGTTCACTTTTTGGCCCCATTCTTGAACTGAGGTTTAACGTAATCCTTATACATAGAGAAGAGAACACCTAACAAAAGAGAGCAGATACTGTTATCTATTGGTGGTTTTCATATGAAAGAGAGTTCATGCAAACAGTTTTGCTTCTTTTCATTTAATTTAACGTCCGCAAACTAGCACAGGTAAAATTATTTAGCAGTAAAAATGTCTTCTCTAAATATCCTAAAAAATAAGTGGTGCAAGGAGGTAACAGCTGGACATTAAATGGTCCAATAAATCCCAATTTGAATTGTTATATCATGAATCATGAACTATAGTGATTTACAGAAGATATAGCTGGTAGCTTTGAAATGGGAGAGTACTTGCTGAAAGTAGAGGTAAGTCAAGCAGCCTCTGAGTAGGCCACTACTATGCGGGCAGAAGACTGCCCCATCCGCCCCCCAGGAAAGGGCTCAGCTACTGAAAAGGTATATTTAAAAGGTTTCTGCACAAATCAGTATCTTACCTATTGTTATTGCTCCTACGACAAAGCCTTGTGCTGCAACTCTCATGTGAATGAGATGGACTGACATTTTCTGATCTCCTCTGTGTTTCAGCTTGTAGAGACCATAGCCCACGACAGCAACAAAGCCTGCCATCCCTATGCATTCAGAAGGAGGGTGAAGTTCAATACATGTGTAGAACCAGAAAATGTAACTTTGGCTTAAAGAATGTCAGATAAATTACTCTAAATACAAACAGTGCATAGGGTGAAGAATCAGCATATTAAGGGTTTGCAGAATCTGCCCCTTCTGACCTAAAAAAGTCGTGTTTACCAAATGCTAAATTAGACATGCTGTTTGAACAAAGCATCCAACTTTCTGTACCAGAAAATGGTGGTTTTGTTCCCAAAACCATCTAGTGTAGCCATATCCACTCTCATATTATCTGACTTTTTTTCTCCCTGAAGTAGGGAAGGAAGCATCAACTAGAGGGTTTAATTTTATCTCTGCCTTTTTTGCTTTTGAAGTTGTCAGGGCCTGTAAATCGCTTTCAATTACTTTTGTTATTTGGTATATAAATTGAATAACTAAATTATTCTTTTATCTTTCAATTACAACCCCCCCACACACACATGCTGCAAAAAAGCAAGCCGTGTCCTTGCAACCTGCTAAATTGACAACAGTGTATACAGATTAGCCTGTGTTCATTTAGTCTGGTACATACAAATCACTTTAAGGTTTAGAAGAGCTTCTGTTCTGACAGTCCTGCTGTTGCTGCTAAATGTTAGGGAAGCCTAATGAAGTTTGATGGATGAAACTTGGCCAGGCTTCTCCGTGCCTTTCCAGGTCTGCACAGTTCCTGAAAACCTAGTATTCTGGATGTGACTCATCTCACTTAATATATTGGTTTTTAAAGGAAGGTCTGATTCAATGGTGTGTGAATATGGAAACCGGTAAAGCTCTGTTTCTGAGGGAAGAACCCCCATGTAGAAGGTACTATAGGAAGTTGCACAATTACAGTAAAGACACCTTTTAAATGAAGGTTATAACAGGCTTCCATCAGACTACTGCTAAAGTAACAGCCACTTTTGCAACAGATCTATACTCTACTCTGGCCATCCTAGTATGACGATAGAGTAATGGTGTACATCAGTTGACAGTGGAACGAGAAAAACCTTTTCACGCTATCAATTTTGCTGTTCCACGTTTAACCGGTGTACATTTTAGTTTTCTGGAAAAAATCCATTAACCTCCATTACTAGCCGAAGAGATTATTTCTAAGGAAAAACAGGGCAGAATTATTACAATAAAACCCTGTCCATAGCACTCTGTATGCACAGAAAGAGTCAACTTACCTACAGGAACAAATGGAGAGTCTCTAGCTTTCCGTGTCAGTTTAGATACTTGACTGTCCTCTTCCTCCGCCGACCAGCGATCATCAGAAGACATTTCTCACCTCTGAAAACGAGAACAGGTCTGACAATTCAAGTCCAGAGATGCTTTCCTTCTCTGTTCTCCAGCGTTTTATTTACTAACGCACCTCTTACTTATGAGACTCCCAGGTGTCAGAGCAGCTAACTTGCAAACTGATCCTGGTGGTAAGCAGATTCCCTTTTTCTAGCTGTCATTCACTTAATGCAATATCATCGCCTGCTTAATCTCATTTTAGAGGCCCTCTGGTTCCCTGTTAAGGGTTTTATTTTGGCATGACAATTGGGCTGGGTGAAGTTTGTCACTTATACCTGCTCAGCTCTCCAAAGGTGACCTCAGCAAGACATGCTCGGAAATGAAACTTCCTCTTTGTAGCTGTATCTGTGGAATAAAGAGATACTACTTTTTTTTTTTTTTTAAATGGATGTTTTAGAGACCTATTGCCCTTCCCTGCAGAGGAAAAGGGCAAATATAGTACCTACCTGTAAAAAGGGGAATAAGGACAAGCTAGGGATTTAAAGACCAGTCAGCTCATATTCCGTATCTGGAAAAATAATGCAGCAAATAAACAATCAATGTGTAAGCACCTAGAAGAAAATAAGGAAGCGGTCAACATGGATTTGTCAAGAACAAATTGTATCACACCAACTTAATATCCTTCTTTGACAGGTAACAAGCCATGGGGGAAGGAGTAGATGTGATATCTTGACTTTAGTAAGGCTTTTGATACTGTCACTTGACCTGATAAACTAGAGAAATATAGCCTTGACAAACCTATGGGGTGAGGGCACAACTGGTTGGAAAATCTTACCCATAGTGCAATGCTCCGGAAGTCGACGCTAGCCTTGTACTGTGGACACGGTCCGCCGACTAGAGCACCTAGAGCATTTTATGTGTGGACACACACAATCGGCTGTATACAACCGATTTCAATAAAACCGGCTTCTATAAATTCGAACTAATTTCGTAGTGTAGACATACCCTGAGGGAATAGTTATCAATGGATACCAGGCTGGAAGGGCATATGAAGTGGGGTACCACAGGGATCTGTCCTAGGTCTAGTTCTATTCAATATCTTCATAAATGATATGGCTAATGGGATAGAGAGTACACTGATAAAGTTTGTGGACCAAGGTGGGAGAGGTTGCAAGCACTTTGGAGGGCATGACAAACTAGATCAATGGTCTAAAAGAAACAGGATGAAATTCAATAAACATATCTGTGCAGTACCACTGTTAGGAAGGAATAATCAGTTGCACAAATACAAAATGGGAAATGACTGTCTAGGAAGGAGTAGGGCAGAAAAGGATGAGTGGTTATAGTGGATCACAAACTAAATAGAAGTCAACAATGTAATACTGTTGCAAAAAAAAAAATTCTAAGTAGTATTAGCAGGAGCATTGTAAGCAGGACAGGAGAAGTAATTCTTCTACTCCATTCCACACTGATAAGGCCTCAACTGCTGTATTCTGTCCAGTTCTGAGCACCACAGTTTGGGAAAGATGCGGACACTGTGGAAAAAGCCCATAGGAGAGCAACAAAAATTACACCCTATAAGGAAAGACTGAAAAAATTAGATTGGTTTGGAAAAGAGAAGATAGGGGGAAGGGAGGGAATGATAATCTTCAAGTAGGTAAAAGGTTGTTATGAAAAGGAGGGTGATAAATTGTTCTCATTGTCCGTTTAGGACAGGACAAGAAGTAATGGGCTTAAAGTGAGCAAGGGAGATTTAGGTTAAACATTAGGAAATCTTCCTAACTGTCAGGGTAGTTAAGCAATAGAACAAATTACCTAGGGAGGTTAGAGGATTTCAAGAACAGGTTAGACAAACACTTGTCAGGGATGGTCCACATAATACTCAGTCCTATCTTAGTGCAGGAGCCTGAACTAGGTGACTTATTGAGGCCCTTTCAGGTCCTACATTTCTAGGATTCTGCCCCCTACAGCCCCCCAATATCCTCCCCCTCCCCACATTGCCCCTTCCCCCCCTATAGCCTCTCACTATCTTCCCCCTATTACCCCTACCCCATAGAGCCATCCAACATCCTCCCCCTCCCCACATTGCCCCTTCCCCCTATAGTCCCTCGCTACCTTCCCCTTATTACCCCTACCCCATAGAGCCCCCACAGTACCCTCCCCCTATTACCCCTACCCCATACAGCCCCCCCAGTATCCTCCCCTCCCCCCATTGCTCTGTCCCCCTTTAAGCCCCCCCCAGTACCCTCCCCCATTACCCCTACCCTGTACAGTCCCACAGTACCCTCCCCCTCTTGTTCTTTCCCTTCCCCCCAGGACCATCCTACACGCCCCTGCCCCACTTCGGCCCTTCCCCTGGCCACGCCCACCAGGCGCACGAGCATGACTCAACTACCCATCTCCCGCCGGCGGGCAGCACATCCGGGCCAAAGCCGCGCCCTCTTTGGCTCACGTCACACACAAGGGCAGCCAATGGCCAGGGAGGGGGCGGGAGATGGGGGATGTCGGGCGGCCTCAGGGTGGGCAGAAATGGCGGGAAAGGTCGGGTCGCTCCCTCGCGTAGGCCCCGCCTCAGCTCCACCCACGCGGGTGGGGCGGCAGGTGCTCCCCTGTTGCCCCCACCCCAAGACTAGTAATTGGGCTAATAACGAAGCTGCCCCAGTCAGGTGCCTCCCTCCCACCCCCGGGCAGCTCGTCACGGGGCAGGGCGGCGCTGGCCAGGCCCACCTGAGCGCGTGGAACGGGTGCCATGGAAACGTGGTGTCCGCCAGGGCCACCGCTCCCCCCCCCCCCCGCCCAAGGCCTGGCCTAGGCCTTTCCACACAGGACAGCTGCAGGCCCCTCATCCCTGGTGTGGTTCTGCTGTACCAGGGCTAGGAGGGGGCATGATGGAAATACTTAGACGGGTCGCTGTGAGCTATAGGGCAGCCTCCCCCCCCAGTATACCACCCTGCCCCCCCTGCCATGTTCCCCTCCCCCCCCCCCCCCCCCCCCCCCCCCCCCCCCCCCCCGCTTCTATTGCTTTCGTTTCCTCCCGGCTTCACACCTAGGGGCAGCTTTGGGATCCTCCATTAGCTTCCATCTCCCCTCACACAGACAGCAGCAGCTCATATCGTCCTTAGCTTCATTTCAGGACTAGCCCACCAATTTCTCCCCTAGCCCATCCATAGGTTTTGTATGTCACAAAAACCAGCTCTTGTTATTTAAGATATGTATAGCCCCCCCCCCCCCATGACTGTGGGAGTTGAGCATCTCACAGTCTTTAATGCATTTAATCTCACAATGCCCCTAAGATGTAGAAAAGTGCTGATTTCACACATGGGAAACTGAGGCACGGAAAGACTGTAGCAACTTGCTCAAGGTTACACAGGAAGTCTGTCAGCGCAGGGAACTGAAAATAAGCCTCCCAAGTCCTCTGCTTGCACCCTAACCACTGGGCTGTTCTCCCTTTCAACCTTTAATCTCTTCCACCGGGCTCAGCTGTTTCCTTGACTGCACTGAGAGCAGTGCTTGAATTGAGCTAGTACCCTATACCCATGCTCACCACCTGTGCCTGCAATTTTCTTTTGTGTGCCCTGTGGGCAGAAGGTAAGGAAGCCGCCCTTTTGTGGCTCCCGTGGTATCCCTGAGATTGACTGAAAGGCTGTAAATATGCCAGTATGTGAGTGACTGGAGCATCCTTCCATCAGGCAGGAAACATCTGTGTATGGCACCTTGAAAAGGTAAGTGATTTTTAAAAATTGATACAGGTTTTTTAAGGGGGGGGGACAGTTTGGTTGTGGGGAACAATATTAAAAATAACGGGAGGAAGAATCATAGAATCTCAGGGTTGGAAGGGACCTCAGGAGGTATCTAGTCCAACCCCCTGCTCAAAGCAGGACCAATCCCCAACTCAATCATCCCAGCCAGGGCTTTGTCAAGCCTGACCTTAAAAACCTCTAAGGAAGGGAGTGTTTGAGCTGATTTGCAACCTGTCCCATACAACAGGACTGCAAAGATGTGGGGCTTTCTTGTTCGACCAAAGAAACCATTTCATGTGATGTGAACCTTTAAGGAGAGGAACACAGCCCCCCAAAATAACACAGCAGGGAGCTTTAAATGAACTTTGATGTACACTGGGGGTTCTCAATCTGGCAGTGTCGGATACCCGTTAATAGTGAGGACATCTCCCCTCTCAACACCATCCTGTTCGCAGTCAGGCACCAGCCCTGTGCAACTACTATAATAGCTTTTGTGGAAAAGTAAAATGAGGCAAGTATTGAGGTAGAGTTAATATCTTTAATGCAATGCATGTTCTGCCTTTGAAAAAAAAAAACAATCACACCTCAGTTTTTTACTCTACACTTTTCCCTTTCTCTCATCTCTGGTACCTGGCATATGTTTCTCTGTCATCAGGTCCCATTGGCAGCTCCTCGTTCCTCTCCTGATGGTGCCTGGTGACTCCCCATTCATCTCATCCTCCTCCTATGTAGCAGCCTCTCCTAATAGAGATGGCTAGGTTGGCTCCTCCTTCTTGTTTACAGCTGCTTTTATAGGCATTCAGGCAATGGGAAACTAGAAAAAGCCAGAACCCTGTGACATTCCAGCTCTCCACAGACTACCAGCACGGACATACTCCAGTTTCACCATCATGTTCACCATAACTTCAGTTTCACCATCATGTTCAGTAATAAACAGTGTGATATAAACACTAGGGTAGGAGTGTGTGGGATAGAAGTAAATTTGGTTATGATTGAGAGATCAAGCCCGTCTGGTTTAAATGTAGCTTTAGCCCATTCTTCACTGTCACCGATGATCCAAACTGTTGTTAAGGATAAATTTGGGTGATATTATGCCCGGTTGTTTTAGTGTTTTCTACCTCCAGCAGGACACATATCAGTCACCAAAGAAAGCCCATTCACAGTGCTGTTCCAGCTGGTACTTAAATGGTCTGAATGATGTATTTAAAACATTAACATGAACAAGATGACAGCAGTACAAGTAACATTCTGCCAGTAGTGATGATGGGATAATTAGCAATAACTCAGCAACCCAGAATCAAAAAAACAACCACTCCCCAAATTTATTTTATTTAAAAGGCCTGAAAATGTTGTCACTCTTAAAATAACTATATATATATATATAGAGAGAGAGAGATACAATAATTAAATATTATTAAAGAACATTCACTGAACCAGGAAAGACGAGTTTGTCTGACACCTTTGGGAGTTCTCAGATTTAAGTACCACTCTAGATCTATCCAAACACAACAGCTGAAAGCACAGAAGTTACCCATATTTTACAAAGATAAACGTATTGCAGAAAGGAAGATGTCCTGGAGGGGGAGCAGTTGCCAAAGAATAGAGAGAAGAACATACTATAGAAGAGAATCCTCACTTATGATTAATGAAATATTTATTCTGTGCCTGTGAACCATATGCTTGCACAGCTTCATCCTCAGAAAGCAGATACCAAGAGGGGCTCTTACTGTTATTATGACTTCCTAGAAAGTATTACTGGCATAACTAAACACCTGCTGCTGTACCATTACATGCTGTGATTTTATCTGCTCTTACAAGCACTATCTTTCCTCAAGGATAATGCTGCAGGATATGGGACTGGTGATTCAATAGGTGTCAGACTTCCCTCTGAGTGAGTACTGACCCAGTGTTTCACCATGTTGTTAGAGGGCAATGCACTGCAGGATATGCTGTTTTGGGTGTGATGTACACCCAAAACCCTGACCATTTGTCGTCATGAAAGACGCTGTGGCTTTTTTTTTTTTTTTTTTTACAGGAACAGGTATGTGAACCGCGATGTCTTGTCTAAATTCCAATGCAGCTAATTGAGAACATAAGAACTGCCATACTGGGTCAGACCAAAGGTCCATCTACCCCAGTATCCTGTCTTCCGACAGTAGCCAATGACAGGTGCCCCAGAGGAAATGAACAGAACAGGTAATCATCAAGTGATCCATCCTCTGTCGCCCATTCCCAGCTTCTAGCAAAGAGGCTAGGGACACCATCCCTGCCCATCCTGACTAATAATTACATTCTGCCTGCCTAAATTTCTCTTGCAGTTTAGAGTAATGGTATTAGAATCAGACCCATAGGTATTTCGCCCAATGGTGCATTGGTGAATGACATAAGAAACTGCACCAGCCACATGGTCACACACATTTCCTTTAATCAAGGGCATATTGTGCTCTTATGCCAATGGATTTGGACTCTAAATATCTGAACCACGAGGGGAATCAGTTGCTGGATGCCAAATATCTGAACCATGTGGGTGGGGTTTAGAGGGATGTGTCATTTTCCATGGGAACTAAATATGGTTTCACACAGGAAACACTACGTTGTGCCCCTAGAAGGACTGAACCTGTGATCACAGCTGAAGTTTCTGTTGAGTTTGAAGACATGAAAATATGAGTAGTAATAATTTTAGAGAAAAATATCCAAAATATGCCAGTCAGGTTAGAGGTGGCTAGGTGATAGAGTGGAAATGATTTGCATACCCCTTTTTAAAGATTTTACAGCAGGTGTCCAGCAGGTGGCATCATCTCAAACAGACTATAAAAAAAATGGAATGTCAATCTACTCTATTTACCCAAGTGCTGCTTTGTCGGTGGTATTTTATGTAATTCCCCTAGTGTTCTAATAAACTGGTTAACGAGAAGAGAAAAGTAATGGCGCTGGATCTGTAGGTTGTTATCCAGAGACTGCGTAGCAAAGGGTTACTGAAGCAAGCAATGCATGATTAAAACACAAGTGTAAAAAAAAATAAATCTCAAAACAATCTAATTTCTTAAGCCCCATGTGTTGATCCAAAGAAAATATGTGATCGTTTTGTACTAGCTGGGACTGATACCTGCCAGAAGCCACAACACACATCTGAACAGGTAAGACACAGATTCCAGATCCAACCCCAAGGCTCCAGGGAATGAAACAGAAATACAATAGTTCCAGATTGCTGGCATGGCCCCTCCTGGACTTTTATCCCTGTTACAACACCACCAGACTGATGTGCTGGATTTGGCAGCCTCTCTGCAAGGGAGGCCCAGGATTGGGAAGTGTAGAGATGTTGCAAATCAGGAGGAGGGGGGGCTCAGAAAGCTTTGTTAAATGCTGACTCTGCCTGATCTGCATCCGACAATACTAAATACGCTGTCATTGTAGCTGTGTCAGTACCTCAGTCACCCTCCTTGTCTCTCTCATACCAAATACAACACCGTCAAGCCAAAACTTCTTTGAGCCCTAAAATAAACAACAACAAGATGTTCAAGAAGGAGGAAGAGGAGAAAGGTGTGAGAAACTTAGCTACATCCCGAGGCTTTATTAGGCGATTGGACTAAAATCTAAAACAGGCAGGAAAATCTGAATGAGACAGAATTCCAAAAAGGATAATTTTGTTTAAGTTTCAGTAACACCCAGGAACCACAACCAAGATTGGGACCCCCTGGTGCTCAGTGTTTTATCAACACACGAGGTCAGGATCGTCATCCCAAAAAGCTAACAATGTAAGAAAACTAGCAAAATATGAAGGGGAAGAGGGATACAATCAAATCGTTGTAAAATGGGCTATCTGATTTGATTTTGACAGCCAGTCACTCTGTTGGTGTTGGGTTTTTTCTTTTTAAGATACTGTTAAGGCGAGGAAGGGCCAGAATTTCCCACATCTATTGTTTCTGTCTGTGAACAATCTATTCTAATCAAGTTCTTATAGGGTCTCTAGTATTACCATTGTATCTGAGTGCCTGTTTACAGCATGCATATGATTATTTTATTCAAAATAAGTACTTCAGTTCTTATTTAAAAGTACAGTGCCAGCATTCCAGCACAAAAAGCCGTCCCCAAATTAAAAAAGGTGCATATCCCAGCACTCCTGAGTTACCTTATTGCAACAAACCAGTGTGTGCAGCCCAACACTCAAGCAACCCTACAACAGCAAACCAGTTTGTGCAACTCGAATGCTTATAAGCTTTCATGCAGTAACAAATCACTGTGCTTATGTAGCTGAAAGAAGCTTTTGTAAGGAAGAGTTTCAGTTTCAAATTTGCAGGTGGTGTTATAAATGAGGAACATTTCTTTAAAAATTATGAACAGTAATATGACCCTGCCCTTTTAAGTATGCCCGTGTCAACTGTATATCTGCACTTATTTCCTCTAAACTAGTGCACACGCACACAAAAAGACTGGCTGAATGAAAAATAAGTTCAGCATTTCAAAAATGCCTAGTAATGAAGGGGGACAGGAGGGAAATGCCTAATCCGTTAGAGAAAATGTGAAACACAGAATCCCAGCTTGCTAGTCTGTTTTTAAAAAAGCGTATATGCAACGCTGAGGAAACTCAAGCCAGATCATATTCCCATGCTAGTTCCCCAGAACAGTGTAACAAGTTTTGCTTCATCTGATTTTACATTAAAATACGAAAATGTGGAAGTTGTGTTGCTATTTTTATAAGAAGTTTTTAATTTTATGTCCTTATTTGACAGGATAAACACAGCTGCTGAAAAATAATGTAATTGCATACTGCTTCAGTGACATGTACTGATAAAGGCAAAGCAAAATCAACTGCCACTTGCACTCTGCCAAACCCTGTCATTGCTATGAACAGCTCCACTCAGGTCAGCCATAAGCCCTTCATTCCCAGAATAAATAAGTCTCTTCACACTCACATTCCTGCCCACTTGTGCACACACACAAATACACAGGCACACGCTACTGTGTCTACCACAGACACACTCCATTCCTGCTACACTCACATGCACCACACTTACGTGCCTTCCCTCACACATAGCAACACAATCATTTCCCCTGTATACACATGCACAGAACACACTCAACACCATTTCCTTCCACATAGAGATTTGCAGCACTCTCCTCCTATAGACGCACATGCTCTCCCTTCTCTGCTGTTACCACAGCCCTCATAAGTTCACATCACTTGCTATTATTTCAGTTGATACTGATGTGACTTTAGAAGATAAATTTAAGTCGAACAGAACAGACTAGCATACAAATATTTACCAAGATTTATCAACAGATTCCAAGGCACTGCAGTAAATTACTGTATTTACTGGAACTTCCATATTCCTTTCTGGCGTAACTCAGCTGACTTAGTGGAATTACACCAGAGAAGAATTTGGTCCAAGGTGTGATTTGATTTCTTTTGCTAGCATGAGATTCATCACAGGTCATTTTTAAGTCCAACAACAGTGTATCAGTTTGGGTCAATCCTGACATTGAGGCTGTGTTGTTTCTAGTGCCTGTATTACCCAGTATTCTTTCTATTGATGCTACACTTGCGAATCAAGGCAGCTTATTCCTTGCACGCCCAGTACACTACTACGGTGATGGCTGGCACCTCTAAAATTTACAAGATACCCTGTTCACAACTGACAGCAACTCTGGCATGCTGGTGGAGATGGTGGTTGCCTAGGAACAGCAAAATATTTGGTGACTTTCTTTCAGAGAATTGTAAGCGGATGGACCCCTTCAGTATGCATATGGAAAACAAACAAAATAACCAAACTGTTCACAGCTTTCCAAAGAAGTAGTTCTAGGAGTAAAGGTGGAACTAGAAAGTTTAAATGGGTTTAAAATGCACTTGATCAGAATCGCCCATCCCTAATTAAATTTTTGCTATTTTCCAGAAGATGTCTTTACACACTTGAAAATTACTTCTATCTGTTTGAGTGAACAAGTAATCTATCAAAGCAGTCTTGATGCAGACTCTTTCATAGAACTGCCCCTGTCAGCGACAGACCGATGAGTGCACATGATTGTGCTTTTCTCCAATCCGCAGGAAGTTTCACCTTGTAGGAGCAGGCTATTCTCTATGGCAAATACTTGCAGCATGTGACATTGGCTTCCTGACAGCATTGATGCTATTACGATACAGAGATCTGAGTCCACATTCAGCCCAAGTAAGCAGGTGTAATTTCAGTGAAGCCAATTTCAGTTGGGGGGAGGGATAGCTCAGTGGTTTGAGCATTGGCCTGCTAAACCCAGGATTGTGAGGTCAATCCTTGAGGGGGCCACTTGGGAATCTGGGGCAAAATCAGTACTTGGTCCTGCTAGTGAAGGCAGGGGGCTGGACTCAATGACCTTTCAAGGTCCCTTCCAGTTCTAGGAGATGGGATATCTCCATTATTTCTTTCTTTCAATGGAGTTTTCCTACTCCAGGACTAAACTTGGCCCAGAATTTTTATGTCTGCTACCTGGATGATAGAATCATAGAACTAGAAGGGACCTCAAGAGGTCATCTAGTCCAGTCCCCTGCACTCAAGGCAGGACTAAGTATTATCTAGACCTGGGGTTCTCAAACTGGGGGTTGGGACCCCTCAGGGGGCAGCGAGGTTATTACATGGGGGGTCGTGAGCTCTCAGCCTCCATCCCAAACCCCGCTTTGCCTATAGCATTTATAATGGTGTTACATTAAAAACACTTTTTAATATATTTATCAGAGACTTACTATGTGAAAGGAGTCACCAGTACAAACGTCTAAACACCCCTGATCTAGACCATTCCTGACAGGTGTTTGTCCAACCTGCTGTTAAAAATCCCCAGTGATGGAGATTCCACAACCTCCCTTGCTGCAATTTAAGCCCATTGCTTCTTGTCCTATCCTCAGAGGTTAAGATGATGATGTAACAAAGAACAAAGGAAGAAATATTTGTGGGAGGAAGGGGTGATATATCCCATGTTTTTAGAGTGTTATGAACTTTTATATCTCGGAAGGATTTTAGCCATTTGAAAAGTCCTGTTTATCTCTGTCCCTTTTCAGCTTGCTGATTTCCCCCCTCCTCTAAGTAATACAATGTTCTTCATTATTAGTGTCACACATTGTGAAGTGTTGCATAAAATAATTCATCGTCTCAAGCATCTTGCTGGTTTTAATTCAGTACAGTTACAAATGATATACATCCACCTTATATTTATATATACAGAGTAGTTTCAACTAGGGCTGTCAAGTGATTAAAAACATTAATTGCGTGATTAATCGCACTGTTAATAATAGAATACCATTTATTCAAATTTTTTTGATGTTTTCTACATTTTCAAATATATTGATTTCAATTACAACACAGAATAAAGTGTACAGTGCTCACTTTATATTTATTTTATTACAAATATTTGCACTGTAAAAAATAAAATAAATAGTATTTTCAATTCACCTAATATAAGTACTGTAGTGAAATCTCTTTATCATTAAAGTTGAACTTACAAATGTAGAATTATGTACAAAAAACCAACTATATTCAAAATTAAAACAATGTAAAACATTAGAGCCTACAAGTCCACTCAATCCTACTTCAGCCAATCTCTCAGACAAACAAGTCTGGTTACATTTGCAGGAGATAATGCTGCCCGCTTCTTGTTTACAATGTCACCTGAAAGTGAGAATAGGCGTTCGCACTGCACTGTTGTAACCGGTATCACAAGATATTTACGTGCCAGATGCACTAAAGATTCATATGTCCCTGCATGCTTCAACCACCATTCCAGAGGACATGCATCCATGCTGATGACGGGTTCTGCTCGATAACGATCCAAAGCAGAGAGGACCGATGCATGTTCATTTTCTTCATCTGAGTCAGATGTCACCAGCAGAAGGTTGATTTTCTTTTTTGGTGGTTCGGGTTCTGTAGTTTCCACATCTGAGTGTTGCTTTTTTAAGACTTCCGAAAGCATGCTCCACACCTCGTCCCTCTCAGATTTTGGACGGCACTTCAGATTCTTAAATCTTGGGTCGAGTGTTGTAGCTAAATCTCACATCGGTAACTTCTTTGCATTTTGTCAAATCTGCAGTGACAGTGTTCAAAAATCAAACAACATGTGCTGGGTCATCATCCGAGACTGCTAGAACATGAAATATATGGGAGAATGCAGGTAAAACAGAGCAGGGGACATACAATTCTCCCTCAAGGAGTTCAGTCACAAATTTAATTAACACACTATTTTTGTAATGAACATCATCAGCATGGAAGCATGTCCTCCAGAATGGTGGCTGAAGCATGAAGGGGCTTACAAATGTTTAGCATATCTGGCACGTAAATACCTTGCAACCCCGGCTACAAAAGTGCCATGTGAATGCCCGTTCTCACTTTCAGGTGACATTGTAAATAAGAAGCAGGCAGCAGTATCTCCTGCAAATGTAACCAAACTTGTTTGTCTTAGCGATTGGCTGAACAAGAAGTAGGACTGAGTTGACTTGTAGGCTCTAAAGTTTTACGTTTTGTTTTTGAGTGCAGTTATGTAGCAAAAAAAATCTACATTTGTAAGTTACTCTTTCACAATAGAGATGGCACTACAGTACTTGTTTGAGGTGAATTGAAAAATACTATTTCTTTTGTTTACAAATATTTGCACTGTAAAAATTATAATAAAAATAATATAAAGTGAGCACTGTACACTTTGTATTCTGTGTTGTAACAGAAATCAATATATTTGAAAATGTAGAAAAACATCCAAAAATATTTAATAAATTTCAATTGGTATTCTATTGGTTTAACATTGTGATTAATCAAGATTAATTTTTAATTTTTAATCGCAGTTATTTTTTTTAGTTAATTGTGTGAGTTAACCGACTAATCGACAGCCCAATTTCAACATTAGCACCCCTTCCTTAAAATATATAACTCCCCTACCCACCCAAAAAAAAAAAAAACTCGGTGAAAAAATACTTTAGCTTTTTAACATATGCAGAAAAATATTTCTTTAAGTTTTTCCATTTCCTCTCAGTTTATGCTTTGTTTCTATGAAAGAAATTAGCACTTGCTCCTCATTTTATTTGTGACAACACAGCATTCACTGGAATGTAGTCTGAAATGCACAACATGACAAATGGAGAAACAGTCTTCTGGCTTCTCATGGTGGCCTCTTCCTAAGTGAGTTCACTCATCTATAGGTCTGCACAGGATGGAAAGAGATCTTACCACTAATATAGGTGTGTCATACAGAATGAAGGGTAGTTGGAAAACTTCCTAGAAGTTTATCAAAAAAAAAGAACAGGAGTACTTGTGGCACCTTAGAGACTAACAAATTTGTTAGTCTCTAAGGTGCCACAAGTACTCCTGTTCTTTTTGCGGATACAGACTAACACGGCTGCTGCTCTGAAATCTAGAAGTTTATCTAAGTCTTCTAAAACAGCCACTGGAGACTGCAATGAACATCACAGCTAACAAACACCCTTTGCTCTTCCTCACAAACCCAAGGGCTAAGAATTCTTAGCATAACACCTTCAGAGTGCTTTCCAAAATTCCGCCAGCTAGCCAACTCTTTCTATAGAATGATTATTTGCATCCACCTTACTTTTGTAGATAACAGCTTTCTAGCTTTGCTATTTGAGACAAGTTCCTGTTTCTTCTTAATAGTTTCTTTAACAGTGGACGCCGAATGTAACCATCCCAACAAATGTAACGATCAGATTTGATATATCTATACTCCTCTGGCTGGACTGACTCACCACTTCATTCTTCCATGGTCGATAAACTTGAGTTTCACTGTACATCGGACTCAAAAATCAAGGCGTTGCCTGCTTTAGTTGACTTTAAAGATCCTGTGGTGCTTTCAAAAATGTTTGCCTCGATTGCCAAAATTTCCCTCAGCTGGTGGTGTGCCGTGGTGGAGTTCCCTAGCTGTCATCTTTCACCCCAGATGTGGCTGCGTTTTAATGAAGTTGTATGTATAGCACTTATGGCATGCCCTAGGATGTGTGCATCTTTTATTATCACGACTGTGTCCTCTCCTTGCATCAGAAAGTGCAATCTACTGACTTATTCTAATACGGATCAAAAAGATCTTAAGGACCTCTCTCCCTGTATATGTGCGTGACACCAGGACGGAGGCCTGACTTTGAAATGGCCGAACAAGACTCTTCTCTGGAAAAGAGACCCTGTGCCTTTAAATCCACAGCAAATGGAGAAAAACAAGCTGTGATTTATATAAGCTGGGTAATCATGTGATTTGCAGGAAAGCTCTCTCCCTCTGCCCCCTCCCCTTCCCTGTTTCCCCTCCCCACACTGGCCTCCAACTGGCATGCAGCACAGTTCCAAGAAAGAGGCACCAGCATTGGGGCCTGAGCAGGGGGCGGAAAGGAGAATGGGGGGGGGGTTCATTCAGAAAGAGAGAAAGCAAAACAAACAGAAGCGAGGCGGGAAAGAAGAAGGAGGGGAGGCGGGAAACGAGGGTGGGGGGAGAGAGGGGCCTCCACATTGTTTTCATTTCTGCAATTCTTCGCCCCCCATAGAACTACATATGGGCTATCAGAAAAGCTGGTTTTCTATCTCTCAGGCATTTACCACAACTCGAAGCCCAATTCACAAACTGATCCCACCAGCAGGTTATTTATATTCATGCTAGCAGGGGTAAAAAAAAAAAAAATTTTAGACTGTTTACAGTATTCTGGTAGTATCCAGTACCCGTACAATGCAAAAGCATCCTAGCTACCAGCCGTGACGAAAGGAGAGACATCTTCATGTCTTCTGCCTGCCAGCATTCGTGTGTGTGTGTGTATATGTGTAAATATCCCATATTTACCCTTTGATTTATTTTATTCATTAAGGCCCAGAGACATTTTATTCATTTAATAAAGATAAAAAACCCAACTCCATGTGACCAAGAGCAGAAGCAAGTAGTAGATCATTTCGTACTGAAAAGTAGGAAGAAGTGGCCATTTATAGAGCAGAAAAAGCGATGTTCTCCTTTGTGATTAACACATAGGATTTTGCTTCTGGTGAATTGAGCATGGCCTTTTAGATCAGTGCCAAGAACAACAGAAACTCAGATTTTTAGATGCCATTAGCTAAAGGGATCGAACGACCCTTTGTTTTACTCCAGCAGTTCTGGTTGGGCAGAATAAAATCTAAATATTCCCTGCAACATTTTAGCTCATTTCAAGCATACTTTGGGCTTTTGTTTGTAATCCCCCCCCCCCCCCCCAACTCTCAAGATGTATTTGGTGATGAGACTGAAGTACGTGGCAATGACCCGGGGAGGTAACACTGAGTGATATGCTATCAGGTGATGCTATACATCCAAACGTCTCACAATCTTACGCCTTTTTTATCCATTAGAAACACAAGCTCAAGTGGGATAATAAAATGTCTGTGAAATTCACAGAAGTATCCCCACATTTGCAAATGGCCTGTCAATTTAGCACCAGGAAATGCAGAGTATGTCCAGTATGCCTCAAGTGCTGGGTACACCGACTCATTGCAGGGAATGAGTAGTGCTAGTTTCTCAGCTCTTTAGGGAGGGAGCAAGTGTCTTTTTCTTCTGGTTTGTTTCTGTAAACCCTGTAGGAAAGAAAGTGAGTATGGGGGAAATCCCTAAATATAGACAAACTGAGCTCCCCTGAGACATGTTTTGCAGGGCTCCCATCTGCTTCAGTCTGTTACTTTAAGCCCCTGCGTTCTGTTTTGCCACTCAGGCCCGTAGGGCAGCCACATCATAGATGTTTTTCCCTCTCTCACTTCAGGGGCCATTTTTCACTCATCTTGGAGTTTGCTGCTGCATATTTTGGTTGTGTTCTGCCAAGAGGTGTCCTGCCAGTTTGCTTTGTCCTGCCAGACGTTCCATCCCTCAAACTCTTTATTTTTTTAGATGTAAGCGGCATGACTGAGGGCCCAGCATGGGAGATGGGGAGTGGCAGGGGCAGGATAAAAGCATGTAGAAAATGAGCATTATGGCTCAGGAAAAATATGGGGGGTGTTTGAGGCTCTGGGACAAAGCGGCTCCCCCCTTTTATCTTTCTACCCATGTAACAGGAGGAAGCACAATCCATAATTAGCCTTCAGTGACCTCCATTTGAAAAGCAACAGTAAGAGCACAGCTGTAATGTGATACATAAGCAGACTGGTTACTCCTCTCCTAACAGTAGCTGAATTGAAAATCTCATGATGAGGTACGAGGCCTTTAGAAAATTCCAGACAGATGGTTCTTTCCCCTTCCTACCCCCCACAGTTTGTAACAATTAGGGGTCTTTCCTCCTCTTCATACCTGACTTCAAAGAAATACCCACAGCCACTTTTCCAGTTGCATTGCTCAGAAATTTGCAAAGGCCAAGAGCGTGAGGCCTTCTTCGCCGGTACATGGCATACCCTTCAGAATCTTCCAGGGCAACAGACAGCTCAATAATGGAAAAGGGAGACCAGTGGGGACACTGTTTGTCAGAGATCTCCTTTTCTTATGGATATGGGGCACTACCACATGGAACTAGAGCAGGTACTCCTCCTAAAATACAGCCTAGCTGTGAATCACATTAGCAAACTTGCCAGGAGCCTAAGGACCGTACCTAATTGGTATAAATGGAGGAGATTGCAGCCGCAGGAAAACTGGTGAAATTAGGCATGTAGGAGGGAGTTGCCATATTGAATCAGACCACTGGTCCACTTAGTCTGTTACCCTGCCTCCAACAATGGATTGTACCTGATGTTTCTGAGGACAGAGAACCCTCCATAATACATTGTTATTGGTTCAGCGTTCTACATGGAAGGTGGAGGAAGGTGGATTCTTTTCTGCTCCTTGAAGGTGATCAGCTGATGTCTTAAAGCAGAATAGTTGATTACTCTTATCATTATCTTAATATGCACATTTATAAAAGTTATTAATGCCCATCCAATTATTCAGCCCTAATCTAAAGTTAGAGACAATGGAAGCGCCTTTGCTCCACCTTCTACTTGCACCTCTTGTTGCTGCTGTTGAATGCATTCTCCTGAATGGAGAAACATTTTCTAATGCCACATGAAGGTGTTTCACCCAGAATACACTCCTGCTCTGGGTGGAGTTTGTAAAGAGACAATGAACATGTTCAGACGAGGCTGTCAGTAAATGACTGGAGAGAGTTCTGTCAAAACAACACTCAAAGAGAAATAGAGAAGTGTGCAAAGAGGTTCAGAGCTCTGTAGCAAAGCACAGTGGAGTCAGGTGCCTAGTGACAGAGCCTCGCACAAGGAACGCAGCTCTGCCTTCTGCTTACTTTTTCTTGCATCTTTACTTTTATATTTTAGAGTTTCTTTTATCCTTGATTTCTTAGCAGGCATGTTCCTCTTCTCCCAAATAGTCATGTCAGAGAAGCAAGGAATTAGTAAATGCTGGCTAGGACTCCAGAAGTAAATGGCACAAGTGAATTGTTAATGCACTGACCTTTCACCTTTCCAGGGAACTCTCGCATCTGGGTGAGGTTACAACTGAGATGAGTTTAGGGGTCCTCCATTTAATCCCTAGATTAGAGTAAAAAAAACTTTACACAGTTAGCCATTTCTGAGTTTTTATCAGTTTCTTCAAAATACAAGAACATAATTCCTATGATTTGGCTGTTTGCTTCACAAATCCTTTTCGGCTGGAATCCACAGACAATACCCGGCCAAAGGAAATACCCCTAAATCCAACATTTTTACAAAACAAAAAAGCAAAGGTTAGCAACCCATCTCCAATGTTTGGTAGCTCACATAATCATTAGTGCAAAAATTAGGTGGGGTATTAACATTGGGAACTATGTTTAAAGCACCCCTTTTGTGTTTTGGTTTGTCTCTCTTTCCCTTTCCCCTCCTCCCATGCGTATCTATTATTTTCTTAATCTCCTTCTCTCTTTCTCCAGTTAACTGGAAGAAAGCAAGCAGCTGCGCATTTTAGCCAGCTCCCATCTTGGGCACGTTCCAGTTTACTAAGCTTGGACATTTGATTTAGGGTTAAGAACTGTACGGGAAATACTTCGGTTTAGATCAGGCTTTCCCCTTTTCAGTCTTCTCTCTTGTGGCACCTCTCCTTGTTTACCTTGAGTCCAACTGTGCCATTTTACCATTGTTAACTTTTATTCAGCAACCTGCTTCTCCAGCATGTATTTTACAGGAAAACCAAATGACCAGTCTAGGACAGCATGTTTTTCCCATTAATGGTATAGGAGAATAAAACAATGTCTGTATGATGTGTAGAACTAAATGTTTAAGCCTTCTCTGTGGTCTGGAAGCTCACCCCCAAAGCATCAGAGAGAGAGAGAACTAGATAAATTCATGCAGGTTAAGTCCATTAATGGCTACTAGCCATGATGGGTAAGGAATGGTGTCCCTAGCCTCTGTTTGTCAGAGGGTGGAGATGGATAGCAGGAGAGAGATCACTTGATCACTACCTGTTAGGGTCAGTCCCTCTGGGGCACGTGGCATTGGTCACTGTCGGAAGACAGGATACTGGGCTAGATGGACCTTTGGTCTGACCCGGTACGGCCGTTCTTACGTTCTTATCAGGTGTGACATGACATAGGTTTTCATAGACACAAATAATCCACAACATTTTGGACATTTTTTCTTTTAAATTTTCCTTCTGAGTCTGATTGCACAAGCAGCACTTGCGAGCACTGTCTGGATGCATTAGTGCCGTGTGTGCACTCAGAGTCAAGGTTTTCAACATACATATTGTGGATTCAAATTTGGAGATTGGTTTGAGGCCCCTTTGAAAATTTGGTGCAATGTGTAGACAGGAGCGCCGCCAGCTTTTCTGCCGCCCTAGGCGGCGGAAGGTCCCGCCCCGAAATGCCGCCCCCCACAGAGGCAGCGGAAGGTCCCGCCGCCGAAATACCGCCGCGGTTGCCGCCCCACAAATTGTAGTGCCCTAGACGACCGCCTAGGTCGCCTAATGGGTTGGGCCGGCCCTGTGTACAGAATTGACCCTTTTCACTGTTGAAGTCATTTAGCTTTTTATCCACAAGAAAAGAAAATGTGTAAGAATACTATTACTGCAACCGCTGTTGGTTTCATAATTCCCTGAAAGATAACCGAAAGTCACCCAGAAATTAATGGCACACTTAAGCTTCTACTGTTCAGCAGTTTAACAGTTCACTTGGGTGTACAGTAATTCTACAATATATACAAGGGAGAGAATATGCAATTCTATTTTAACAAAGTACCTTTGTTTGGGAAGCAAAGTGTTCTGGTCTATTTTAAAGCTATTGAAACTTAGGAGCCACGTCTGGTGACAAGCTGTGCTGCAAATTTGTTTTGGATATTAGAGCAAGTAAAGTTTAGGTAATACAGACCATCAAAGGCAAAATAGCAATGTTTAAGTAGCTGGAGAGGTTCTGTAGATTGTAAATATACCGAAGACTCCGTATGTCAGCTAGCACCGATGAAACAGTCTAGTTCATGAAGGATATGCCATCTCGGAAGAAAAACAGGCTTTAAAATCTTTACAATGATGCTTTGTTTTAGTTACCTTCCCTTCTTCCCACCCCTCCACCCCCAGTGCAAACAACTCAATGCCACTCCCAGAGAGTGGGTAGACAAATTCTGGTTTGTCCCTGCTAGGAAGAGGGCTAATTCTTGGAGGCAGAAGGTTGCTAGTGGTAAAGGCTATTTAACCACAGTGCTTTCTAAAATTTCTCCTTGTTTTCCCTCTTCAGTGTGTAAAAGTAAAATGTGTGGTAATTCCAGAGCTTCAAGAGATGAAACTAAACATCTGACTCCCTTGTAGCAGAGGGGCCCTCAAGAGGTAAAACTGCTCCAAGGTCAGGACAGAGAGTCACCCTCTAATTCCCAGGGGAACACTCTTGTTTCACAGCAACCCCTGAAGAATTTCCAAAGCTTTTAACCAGAAGAATCGTGAATCGAATATCTGCCAATCTCCTCTGCTGCACCAAGAACGCCTCTCATTATTGGTGTTTGTGACTGCAAAATATATCCGCTCTCCCCCGCCCGGTGTTCCTTTCTGGATAAGCAGTAAGGAGAGACCAAGCCACTAGTGAAGACTGGACTTCGGCCGAACCCAAACGCACATTCAGTGTATATTATTTCACCTCCATCGGCCACCTTGAGGGATGGAAGAGACATGATCTATTAGAAAGCAACAGAGGGTCCTGTGGCACCTTTAAGACTAACAGAACTGTTAGTCTTAAAGGTGCCACAGGACCCTCTGTTGCTTTTTATAGATTCAGACTAACACGGCTACCCCTCTGATACATGATCTATTAGGTCTCTTCCATCTCTAGTTTCTATGAGTTTGATTAACTGATTTCAGCTTAGAGCTTTAGGCAGGCCAGTAAAGTTTAACTAGTTTTAAAGTATATCTCTGCGGTGTCAAATTCAACATAAACTTTGCCCAGCTTCTCTGCCAAGCTGCACAGGCTACCTGGTGCTCCAACTGGGCAGTATTCGAATTGAAGATGCCCATATATTCCTGAGAATTAGAAATACAAGGGCTGATGTTCAACTGGCAACGTTTGCCTGCCATCCATCCATTCGAAATATATCTGCTAAAATTATCTTCCTGGTCCATTGAGCTGAATTTGCCACTCCCACTCTTTGGATCCCTCCATTGGCTTACCCTTGGACAGTGCATCAAGTTCAAGCCTCTCTATTCTGATTTGATGATGTTTTTGCATCCCCTTCGTGCGAGAGTAAACAGGTACACAAGGAACAGAGCTACAGAGAATTAGGCCCCCCCATTGTCTGTGTCTCTCTTCAGGGCAAGGACTGTCTTTATTTTTGTGTCCTGCACAGTGCTGAGCACAGATTTTAACTACTAATAAAATACTGTTTGATAATAATTACTCACCATAATCACTACATCTTATTGAAAAATATCACTAAATAGAGGTAACAGTCATGTAGAACAACAAGGAGTCTGGTGGCACCTTAAAGACTAACAGATTTATTTGGGCATTTTATGTCATGTAGAACATTTTATAAGTTATATAAGGCTCTGCTTCCTTCCTCGGCTCTCTCCCTTTTTGTCTTGGTGTTATTTCACGGCTCTCAGGGGCTGATTACAGCAACATCACTGTAGAATTTGGCTAAGAAAAGCCATAAATCTTTGGTGTTTGAGTGGCTATTGGGCTTCTCACTCACCCTCTCCCTGGCTCACATTTTAAAGTATGTTTGCTTTGATAGTTGTTGTTAATTCCTTTAATCATAAAAATTATACATATGTAAATAAATGAATAAACCGATCCTCCAATTGAGATTCTATTAAAGGGTTTTGCCATCCAGATTTCCAGAGAGGGAATATTTAGCATACAGCTGAAAAACAGAGGATTCTTTCTAACATAGCTGTTGACATGATGGTAAATTTTGCTGCTGCTGTGATTAATATTTGACATTCAGCTGCCATTTTGTTTTTCCAAAATTATCCAGAAATGCAGAACATAACAATGAATAATTAATCAAATGTAACGTGGGTGCGGTGGCTTGGCAAGTTCTCTGAATCTATCAATCGGTCCTAACTCAGGTATGGGAGAGTTGACAAACCAAAGCATTCCTCAGATAGTTTGCACATGAGCAGCTCACCCAGCCAAACCCTGTCTACTCCAGCACATCCTTGCAAGCACCGCACACCTGGGTGAGTCCTGTACATCTGAGCAATCACTGCACACCACGACAAGCCCCGCCCACTCAGGCAGACCCTGCACAATTGGTCAAATTCCAGAGACCCATGCAAGCCCTCCCTACAAGGTTTTCCCCTAAACTGCAGGGGGAGATGATGACTAAATGCATACACAAAGTGTTTTACATGAGAGTGGCAATGAGAGATTTGTGTTTGATTCTTCCTGAGGTTGGCAGTCTGCCATTTCCTCCCCCCCCCCTTACATGTACAGTTGCTTAATGATCCCCTTTTGTACAGTAGAAGTGCAAGGGGGTGGGAAAGGGGAGGGACAAAGGGAAGGGACTTCCATTGTCTTTTGAAGGATTAAGTAAAGAAATATTTAAGGGCATCAAGTTTTCTTTGTGTAGTTTCCTCCGCTCCAGTGGCAGAAAACATAGATGTCAGGGCTGCACGTGACACAGACAGTCCTAGTGTCTCTCTGATGTAATCAGACTGAATAAACAGCTCTGTTTTTCCTCTCGCACCATGGTGTTCTCTGTCCTTAGCATTTTCATATGTTCATGGAGCTGAATCTAAATCTGATGTGTTATTTCAGGATCCTCAGAGGAAATGCTGAGTTCACTACAGATGGTTTGACACACACACTGAGCCGTGTTCAATTTGGACCACAGATTCTGGCAAATGTTAACAAAACTGAGGTGCCACTGATCTGTCCGAGGTTGGGGGGCAAGCCTGTTGCATGGCACTACATTACTCCTTCCAGTGCTCTCTGAGGCACCACTCTGTATTGCTTTCGTCAGTGGGGTGTAGTGGATAGAGCACTGGACTGGAACTCAGGAAACCTGGCTTCTATTCCTGCCTCTGCCACTGTCCTGCTGAGTGAGCAAATTTCAATTGAAATGAAATTAATTGGCAGCAAGTTTAAAACAAACGGAAGGAAGTATTTCTCCACGCAGCGCACAGTCAACCTATGGAACTCCTTGCCAGTGGATGTGAAGCCCAGCACTATAGCAGGATTGAAAAAAAGAACTAGATACATTAATGGAGGATAGGTCCATCAATGGCTATTAACCTCTGTTTGCCAGAAGCTCGGAATGAGCAACAGGGGATGGATCGCTTGATGATTACCTGATCTGTTCATTCCCTCTGGGGCACTTGGCATTGGCCATTGTCGGAAGACAGGATACTGGGTTAGATGGACCTTTGGTCTGACCCAGTATGGCCATTCTTATGACCTTGGGCAAGTCACTTTCCCTCCCTGTGCCTCAGTTTCCCCATCTGTAAAATGGGGATAATGATACTGACCTTACTTCAGAAAGCACTTTGTGATCTACTGTTGAAAAAAGGCTATATGAAAACTAGGTGTTATTGTTTTTCACTATTCCTTGAGACTTTTACAAGGCAATAGCAGATGAATCTACACGTTTAGAGTTATAGATTTTAGCACTAGCTCAGGATTGAAAAACCACTCTAGAAATTTTACCAGGCCAGAGGTTTTTCCTTTGGTATTACTGAAAATAATTACTTTTTAATAAGGAGTTTCTCCATTACTGTATAAGATCTGCAGAGGGCGACTCCCAGCTGAGACAAGTTATATAGAATTCTTACCAGCAAGCTGATAGAGTTCAGCACAGCACCTAATAGGTCAATCGGGAAGGTGATTTCCAATAAAGACCAGTTCAACACAGCTGCTTCCTGTTCAGCCAGAGATATGTGACTCCCAGCTGAATGCAAGGCCAGTAGGGGGTGACTTCCAGAGGAGACTATCTCCTTCCAGCTTCTACCAGCTCAGGCAAGGGTAAACTGCCTTCTGGATTATTTCATATAGCTGCTCCATACAGACCCACACCAGAGTCCAAGTTTGAGTCTTGGCTGTGGTAACACAAAGGCCTTGATCCTCCAAGTCCTTACAGGTTGTGCAGAGTTGTTGGGCTGCAGCACAAGTGTAAGTGGAGACTATGCATGAGCACAGGTAAGGTGAGCTGATGTGCATAGTCCTTCATACTCACTGGAAGTAAATCCCAAGCCCACTCCCTTAATCTCAAGAATGCAGAATATATAACATGCAGGGTGTGGAGGAGCTATGGGCTTAAATGCAATTCTCTTCAGTGCAAGTGACACACTGAGTTATACACGCCCGTCTTAGGATCTTACTACAAGGCTGGGGAAACCTGGCAAACACACCACAGTGCTCTTATTAATGCAGGATTAGGGTCTCCTGCATTCCCTGTCGTGCGTATAATTTTTTACCTTGCATTTGTGCATGCAGCTGGGCCTCCAGATTAGATAGGGGACTCTACTGGTTGGTTGTCTGCTCTAGTATTTGTCAACCCTCTGGCAATATAGCATTTTCACAGCCCACCTCACCTGAAATCCTGCACTGAAGTAATAATCTTCACAGCCGGGAAATGATTGTGATGTGAAAAATTCAGCAGTATGATGTCGCTTCCAGGGTCAAACAAGACGAGCAGAAGGCAGCCTGTGGGAGAGGAAACCTGAGTTCAAACCTTCTTGAATCATACTCACATGGCTGAGTAAAGAGGTAATGAACAGGGGAAGGTTTACAGTTAGATTTGATCTGTTTGAAAGTTTTCTCCAGTATGGAAGCACTTTAAAAAACAACAACAAAAATCCGCTTGTTTTCTGCAATTTTCAGTATTGTCATGCCAGCCTCCAGGAAGTGGTGATTCAGCTTTTCAACAATGAACCATCCTCTGCACTGACACCTTTTTGGAGATGGTGTATCTAGGATTGACATTCCAGTCTGGCCAGGGTGTTACCCGTCTAGATGGGTTAGTGATGCAGTTAATAGAATACCACCTCTTACCACAGCTGGAGGAGCATCTTGGCAACCCTGTGTTTGGGTTAGCTACCCAAGTCGCAGTGCCACCCTTAGGTCTCTCAAGGAAACTAAGAAAAATGGAATGCTGCCATTGTTTCACATCAGCGTCTGGGATTTGGATTTCAGGCTGCGTCCGCTTCCAAGGCCTCAGTTTAGAAGACTTGGGATTAAATTAGGTTGGTTGTTCAGGACATGTTGCATTTGACTTGCAAACCAAGTAGCAGCAAGTTCGCCAGGCATGGAGGTTCCGGATTGGTCAGCTGTTCTGTGTGATCTTAGGCCACATAAGGCTTTGAAAATCCATTATGTGAACTGCTAGTAGTTTCTCAGATGAAAATAATTGTATGTCACTTTAAATGTTCAGTCAGTCAGCCTTTCGGATGCATTTCACTGTTACGACTCATTATGAGGCCAAATGAGTGGTCTGACTGAGTGGCAAAGTGATGACCCTGCCAATAGAAATGCAAAAGTACGTTTCTGTTAGGACTTTCTCAAGCTGAAAAGAAATGGCCAGTTGCCAATTCCATGAATGGGACAGGTGAACAGGACATATAGCGGTCCAGAACCGGGCTTCGTACCCTCTAAATATCTCTTTTGGAGACGCAGTTATAAGACAAGCATCGTGGGTGTGGCAACAGCTAGGTCCAAACTCATGCAGCAGCTGGAAGAGGAGGAAGAGCAGGGATTCTGACTTCCCTGTGGTTAATAATTTTCTGGTATGTGTGTGTTTAAATTTGACTCGCCTCTGCTGGCATTGAAGAAAAGAATAAAAAGGCTCCCAAAGGACCTATAAACCCTTTTGTGATCAGTGTTGTGTTGCTTGGGGAGAATGTGTAACATTTGGTCACTGCCCCGTCCCTTTCCCTGTGTGAGGAAAGTGGGGGGTGGTTCAAGTTAGTACAGCAGTCTGTCATAAAGACCAGGTTTCTCGCTCTCTGTTTATATCTGTCTCTTACTATGTCTGCCAATCACTCTGTGTGATTTCAGTACTTTTTAGTAGGCTTGGTCTCTCCTAGAATGTTGTGTTTCAGTTTGTCACTCTCTTTATAGTTCACGGAAACACTGCGATCAGTCCCTGACTCCAGATACACATCCTCTTATGGGATCTTTAAGCAAGGATCGCATTGTGATCACCCCCACTGCCATATGCTCTCTAGACTTCCTGCCTCCTTTTAAATGACCAGAGGTGCAATAATTTTAATGGAAGATGGGTGTCTAAATCCCCTGCGCTGTTTTGAAAATCTCTAACCAGATTATGGTCATATTCTACATTGTAATCTTGACCTCTCCTTCTTATGGGAAAAAGGAGAAATTCAGTCTTTGATAATATAATACCTAGCTTTTATATAGTGCTTTTCATCAGTAAATCTCAAACATAAAAAATATGGGGAGATGGCAATAAAGGAGAGTCTGAGTTGGGCAAGAAAGGACTCAGATAACCATTTTATCTCCGATAAATACTTCACAAGTGAAATTAAAGAATGGATATGCTAGGATGAGCTCATTCCGTCCTAGATTATATTACACTTAATCAACATTAGAATTAACAGAACTATAGTTGCACCCCATCACAACAGGGACCTTATTGGAGCAATGATACTGACCTGCTTTGTAAAGTGCTTTGAGATCTATGGATGAAAAGCGCTAGATGAGAGCTAAAGCTTATAGTTACTGTTGTGTGGGATGCTGTACAAATGTAAAATAAAATATAGTCCTTGTCCCTCACAGCTTACAACTTTCAACGGGGCAAAATGTGACAGGTGGGGTCAGAATGTAATTGGATGTGGAAGGAGGAGGATGAGGATGGCAGTAAAAGGAACACAAGAACTCACCCATCTTCCAGGCATGATGGCTCTACCTTTCCAGCAATTTCTTTTACAAAAGTAACTGCTGCTTTCAGCCATCATCAGCCTCTCCATCTGTGCTAGGCATGTCATCAGCTATTTGAATAGCTTCAAACCACAAGTTATGGCGGAGATACTTTTCATAAAACATGTTGAAACAAAAGCTGCACATGAATAAATGTATATTGGTGCCTGACAAGGCTTAAATGGGAAACAGTTTTACAGAGAGGGATTCTATTAATATCATCCACACCTGGGGATAAATACAGCTTCTTACTGTCTGCTGAGGGGAAGCCAAAAGATAAGGAGATGACAAAACACAACTTTAAATGTTCTCTGAGAAGGTATACATATAATAACGAGTCATTGGTAAAACAAAGTTTCAGCTGGAAAAGAAGGAAGCTGTTAGGATTCTTGGAGCTTAATTGTTCAGAGGTTCTTTGCAAAAAAATGCAAAGTATTGGGGATTTGAAGGAGATTCCAAATCTACTCTTTCATGAAAGTCTTGCAAGTTCCATGCAAACATCTACCTGTCCCTCCCTATTTTTGTCAGATCTCAGCTACATATGTGCAACCCTCATTGACTTCAGTGGGATTTCAGTCTAGCTGAGAGTATATTTTACCCCTGGGTCTCTTGACTTTCTTTACTAAATATTTGCATCAGGAAGCATGGCCATTTCTCGAAGTGGAGAGACACAAGGCAGCGACAGATTCTCAAAACAGAGCTCCCCTGATTAGACATGGAACAAAGCCAGGGATAAGTACAAAGTATTGGACTGGGATGTTAATAAGAAGCTGAAATTCTCTGGGCCTGAGTCTGGTGCAAGCAAATCTCTCTTCCTTTGCATTGATATTTTGGAAATCTGTGGTGCTATAGTTATTGGAATGAGGCACCATTGTGTGAAATGTGGCAGCCTTTACCATTTGGGCAGCAAATGTGACTTGGAAATGGATCTCAGCTAATTTGATCTCACTTAAGAAAATCATAGAATATCAGGGGTGGAAGGGACCTCAGGAGGTCATCTAGTCCAACCCCCTGCTCAAAGCAGGACACCTCTCCCTTCCTCCCCCCCGGGAACTGCTGATTAAGGGAACTTGTGGCTACAATTACTGCAAAGAAATGTACAATGATATTTCTTTCAGGCTCCTTGGAGGCCAGGAGGAGTTATGGGTCACAAGGGCAGGGGGTCACTGGTGTTACCTATCTTCTTTTATGCCCCATAAAGGTTTGAATTGTGGTTTGTGTTCTCCTCACGCTCTGACAGAAGCCTCTGGGATTACAAAGTGCTAAAACTGCCTGGCAACAGATGAGAGGTTACTGAAATCACTGAGGGCAGACAGGGAAAGGTGGAGGATAGGATAACTCATACCCTGTTCTTGCCAGTTAGGTCCCTTTAATGTTTTTTGTCTAGGAATGTAGGATTTGCCATACTCCATCAGTGCTCTGTACTGCCATACTCTTGTCTCCAGCAGTGGCTAATACCTGATGCTTCAGAGGAGAATGAAAACCCCCATAATGCAACTGGCCAATGTACAATTCTGTGATGGCATGAGGCCCAGTGATATTCTATACCTCTTTGCAATATGGTGAAATGCTTTGTAGTGCATTCCATATCTATTGCAACACTACAGTCTCTGATAGGTCCCGCCTTTGTGCATAATGCGTGTTGCTTGTCTACATTAGTTGTTCAGTCTGGATTGGATTCAGAACTGTTTTCCAAATACAAATTGTACAGTAGATTTTTGGGCCACATTGTCAGCTGGTGTAGACTGTCGAAACTCCATTGAAATCTGTGGAGCTATGCTGGTTTACAACAGCTCGGAATCTGTGGCCCTTAACCTCTCAGGCCTGCCTCTAGAGAGACAGGTTGGGAGGTGGAGAGGAACCACATGCTGACTGAAGGGGGGCTTTTGCAACTGAAATGGGACTTTGGAGGGGAACTCCCAGATTTATCTGGGGATTTGAGAGGTCTCTGGTGCCCAGAACTCAAGTGGAATATCAGAACTTAGTCCCTCTCCTGTTCCTAAAAAGTATTTGGTATGCATTGCACTTGCTACTGCATTTCCTTACTCTAAAGACTCTAAAATTCCAAATTAAAAAAAGGGACAGTGAACGCAAAGGCAGGATAAATAGCTGCAGTGATCTGAGCTGAAGAGCTGGAAGCTCTATTCATGTATTTAGAAAGACTCTGAAGGTTCCTAGCAGCAGCTGCAGCACAAAGCCTCGCACATTAATTCGGAGACTGCCAGAAATAGGACTGTCAGGCCTGAAATATCACTGCCTTTCATTATTCTTTAATGTACATTACCATTGCCACTTTATTACAGACTAGGATATGTTCTCCATAACTGCTCTGGAGGTACGAGGAATCCTTGCGCTCCAGTGAAGTGAGGCAATAGGAGGGGACCCTATGGGCTTTAATGGACTTGTGAACTAATCTGCAGTAGCCTGACCTATGAAGTAGAGAGGTTATATTGTATATTTATGACATTGGGAAGGGAGATGAGTAGGACCCAAGGATCAGAGACTTAATGGCTAAACTGAAGTGATCTTAAAGGGCAGCAAGAGACCCTGGGTCAGAGAGAGTTGGGGGCTTTGCCCAAGTGCTGGGCAAGCAGATGCGTGCATAGAGAAAAGTGGACTCAGTTTAGTGAATTCAAGGTGTTAGCAGCACCCTGCTGAAATGAAAACCAAGTATGGCCCTGGCTGGAGCAAGGTGTTAGGTATCATGAGTCCAGGTGGACTTGGAACAAGGTCTGGGTATAAGGAGTAGGGGAAAATAGGAACAAATGCAGGCAGAAAAGTCAGGAGGAGAGAACTCCACTATCGATCCATCCCCTGCAGGGGAAAGCATGCTGGAGTAATCTGCATGTATATAATAAAACTGACACTCAAAGCTGCCGTGAATAATTCAGTAGGAGCTGTGATCTCAATTACAGTGCATGTCCCAGAGGTACAAACAGAGAGAGAGCGGCTCAGGACCATTCTGTGCCATTCTGAAAGGGCCATGACAGATGGGGCTTGCATCACCGTAATCAAGTCACACTTCACATGGTTATTGCTTTTAAAAAGAGGGACCCAGTGGGTGAATGAGTCCAACGTGCCGCTTGTTGCTTTCAAATGATCCAGCTTGTTTCAGTCAGCCAGGCTGGTGCTTCTGTGTGAATGAGGAATTAGAAAGTGGGCGTGGAACAAGAGAGGTGAGTAACCCCACTCCATGTGTTCAGTCCATCCACTCAC
Source organism: Trachemys scripta elegans (assembly GCF_013100865.1). Lineage (NCBI taxonomy): Eukaryota > Metazoa > Chordata > Testudines > Emydidae > Trachemys > Trachemys scripta. Next base: position 17,680,618 of record NC_048313.1, on the reverse strand, counting down.
CACAGCAGCACACTGGAATTCCCCTCACCCTTCCAGACCAGTCTGCAACCTTACATTGCCAGGCCTAATGTGGCCATCTCTCAGGTAAGACCCAGGATTTAACTCTCCATTTCCAAAGTCAGGCCACGATCCGGAGAGAGATGGCTACTCTGTAGTGATACCAAAACTACAAATGCATTATTTTCCCAAAGTGCAGACACTTTCTTTTCACCTATAGTTTGTGGTTGAGTTTTACAGATACTGCTGTCAAGCTTACAGAAGTGACTCTAAAAATGATATGCTGCTGTTCCATGTCTTTCCCCTTCAGTGATTTTCAGATAAGTAGACTGCACCGTTCGTTTATAACTCAAAATCTTCCAGCTGGCATCGCAAACTCAGCCTCCTCTCAGAAAATCAAGCTGTGCTCTCCCTATTTCCTACATCATCACCAACAGTAAAGATTCTTGGATCTGAGCTTAGCTGACAATGTATTTGAAAACGGGGGGGATGCAACAGACTCCAGTTCGCTCCTTCACATCTTTATTGGCACTGAAGCAATGGTGAGAACAGAAATTTTGCTTTTGTGAATAAATTAAGCGGCTAGGACTCAGTAGATATGCAGGGAGCAGATTTGTGCAGAAGAATTTTTCTAACACTAAACCAATATCAAAGCTCTTTTGGAATCTCTCTGTCTCTAACGCTACCTGCCTGTGTTTCAACTGATGTCCCATCTCAGCAGTGTAGTGGCAACCAGCAAGAAACTCGGAAATCTCAATTTGAATGAACTATTAAAAATCCCTCTCCTGCATTGCAGATGCATACCTGCACCCAGCTATGGGATGCTGGCCTTCCTTCCTGCATAGCAGTAATTCTTTTAACTGAATACCGTGTAGTCCTTGGATAGAATAATCACAGCAAGCCTAGTATGTATCTATCTCCTGGTTTCATACAGAGCCCTGAAAATGTAGCAATAACAGAGGAAAAGCTCTCTTATCTTTGTCTCCAGTTGTTTCAAGGTCATTGAAGACACCAAATTATGCCAGCAGTTTTTCAGAAGACAACCAGGTCATTCTTATTGGTGAAAGAAGAGAGGAATTGAATTCATGCATTTGGCTGACCACGGTGTAGCATCACCATGTGCTTACATAGCTGGTAGGTGTTACACCATTTCTTCTGCATGGTGTTTCAAATCACATCTTGGACACCACTCTCTTGGGCTAGGACTGCTCCAGACAGATTCTTCTATAGAATAATAATAATATAATCCAAAAAGATCAGCAGATTCCTTATGAAGGAGGACAGGTCAGTTTCTTGGATGGAGAAGTGTGTGTTCTCTGTTGTCTGAGGAATTCAGATAATGTTTTAATTATATTTTCCATTGATTGTTTTGGTGAAATGCAAGTAATTAGTCTATGTTTATTATATGGGCCTTATCACATTTGTATCTGTGCCTTACAAACATTAATACATTTAACACCTTTCAACTCCCCTGGGGATTAGGTTTTATTATCACCATTTTACAACTGGGGGAAGTGAGGCATGGAGAGAATAAGTGACTTGCCCAAGGTCACACCAAATGTCTGGACCATCACTTTAGATTCCAGTCCGGTGCTTTAACCCCAGTGCCACCCACTCACTGGAATGTCTGTTGTGCTGGTCAGGAGGATTGTCCAGCTGAGAAGAGTTTAATGCATTAATACAGACGTTTCCTGTAATGAAATGTGTTGAAAGATTGCCAAACTAAACTGCATGATCTAGAGCTGAGAGAGAGTCTCCAATGCCTCTTCTAATATTACATCTCAGCTTCCTCGTCCTGCTTCCAGCACTACCCTGCACAAGCTCCCCGTGCATGATATATTCCAGCATATATATTAGGGATGGAGAATATGCAAAACTTCCAGTTATGATCCAAATGTGGCCAGAACATGTCATCATAGGTCTGTGTTTTACCATATCTTACAGAATAGTGGTTATCCATGAGCGATGTAGGTTACCAAATCTAGAGATGGTGGTAAATCTATGTAGATTTCAATATATTGGGAGCAGGAGACTTTCTCTTATTCGGTGTTTGTACAGTGCCCAAAACAATGAAGGCATCAACCTAACTGGGGGTGTAACACAAAGTTAATTTAATAATTTGTGTCCTAGGTTACCTCATTTTTCCCTTAAACATGCAAGTTTTTATTCTTATAGTAGATAGTATATTTCGATGCATATCAAAAGCAGATGAAATAGAAGGAAACATTCATAATATACTGTCTAGTACTTATTCGGAGCAGATGCTAACCACTTCATGGGACCTAAGACATAGATAGTTGTCCTGCAGAAGTTACACATGGGTAATACCCTTGATTCTTGCATCTGAAGAAGTGAGGTTCTTACCCACGAAAGCTTATGCTCCCAGTACTTCTGTTAGTCTCAAAGGTGCCACAGGACCCTCTGTTGCTTTTTACAGATTCAGACTAACACGGCTACCCCTCTGATACTTGACACCCTTGATTCTGTGCATGGAGATACTTCCAGAAAGGCTTTGAGAATCTTATATTGTTCTGTATTTTACATGACTTACTTTTGTGAAATTGTGGCATTGTGGGGCTATCCTACATGGCTGTGCGTACTGTATGATTGGATATCTTACAAGATTGTGTGTCTAGCATGGCTGCAAATCAGTATGAGAGGGAGAGTCCAATGAGACCAAAGTAAAGGGGAGAAGAAAAGGTGACATTTTCTTTTCAAGGAATGCCATCACCATTTTAGATAAGCTGATAACTAAACGGTGGGGTTTTATGGAAAGTGTAGAACCAATAAATTCCATTATACAGTTCTGCTATACTGGCAGGATTATAGTGCCAGATACTCTCCAATGGTGAGTATTTTTATCATGCCAGGAAAATTATTAAGATGCTGCAGACTATAAGAGTCTCTGCACATTTCTCTCACCACATCCCCTTATAACTGTCGGTCTATATTATTCAGAACATGATTATTTGAGGTTAATATAGTAAAAAATCATCAGTTCTAGGAATTGGAAACATGCAATCTTTCTAATACCTTTAGCATGTTATATATTTCATTTTCAAATTTGAAATGTCTTTTGTGACTGGATATACAGAACCCTTTACCTCGCAGGACCGTTTTAATCTCCTTGGTAGTTTAGTGGAGTGGCACAAAGGGAATGAGCCAAAGGCCAGGAATTGGTCCATTGCTTTTAGAACCTCCAGGCGAGACACTCCAACTTACAACGGCTCACTGGGTTACGTTAACTGATTCAGTAAATCAGAGTGAAAAGGTTACACAGGGATTTCCCAGCCCTGGCCATGTTAAGTACCTAGGGAAAGCAGAAGGATGTTATTCATTGCATATTCCTTCCATCCTTCTCCTGATGCAACTGAGTATGGACTAAGCCCTTATGACTAGTTGATTAAGAAAGGTTAAATGGAGAGGGCCACAGTTCCATGCAGTGTATTTTACGGACGTTAGCCACTGAATTACTAAAAAGCCTAATTAGCTCCTATGGGGCCCTATAGTTGTATCTTTAAAATTAGAAGAAATAAATACCTAAATTTACCCTGCAAATCTGAGCTAACTTCAACAGCATGACATTAATTAGCACTCTAGCTTGCTATCTGCACTCTGATAGCTGAGTGATTTAAGAGGTGATCAATAACAATATCTTGGCTTTCTTCATCGCAGTGCACTTTACAGACCCAGGGCAAGATGCATTCCTTGGCCTCTGGCCACAGAGGGTCTGTTGGAAATGGGGGCTGAATGGTGCAAGCTGCCTGTGAGGATTGGGCTGGAACTTCACAGTGCAGCCTATGAAGTTGGTAGCTCTAGCCGGTAGAGAGAAGGGATGGGAGTAGGCCAGCTTGAAGCTGCCCTTATTCAGGGCTTTTCCCAGACAACCTCCAGGGATTTTAATGCTGCCCTTCCCCAGCCAAACGGACCTGAAGAAGGACAATGATGGTACAGCTGTTTGTGATTCACACGGGTGGATCCTTTCTAGCAAGGAGGTTCCTGTGGAGGCAGGAGATGAAGTTTGTACCACCCTGTGCCTGCAGGTCTGAATCTGGCCTTAAATGTGCAGCAATCCTTTCAGCAGCTTCTGAGTCAGAGGGAAGTGCATCGACCGAGGCCATGTATACGCTACAAAATTGTGTTGACCTAACTTATGTCGGCATCCAGCCAGCGCAGTTATCAGATCGCTTGTGTGTGCGCACTCTTGGCTCCTTGTGTCAGCAGTGCGTGTCCTCACCAGGAGCTCTTGTATCAATTGTATTGTCAGTGTGGGGCATTGAGGGACAGCTCCTGAAAGCCTGTAACAGTTGACATAAGCAATGCAGTGTCTGCACTGATGCTGCGTCGATGAGGTGCTTTTACTGTTCTGCTGCAGTGCTGTACATGCAGACATGGCCTTACTTGGCGTAGAGAAGCACTTACATTGGCAGAAGACAAATTTAAGTGAAAACACTTCCACAGGTCGATACGAGGCGGTTTACGTCTACCTAACTGTGTCGTGTAGACCAGGCCCTAAGTTACCAATACCACTTCCTGAGACTCTGGGGTGTTCCTTGGAAGTCTCATCCAATGCTACTTAACTTCTGATATCAGATGAGATCATATGGTATGGCTAATGGTGATATCTGACAAGGCCAAGATAGTGTGGTTGCAGGCCATATCTTCTGCCACAGATTTGAGTTTAAGCACTACGTTTTAGGATGTTGCATTAATAGGAAAACTATTTAGAAAGAGAGAGATTTCAATGGGGCTTATGGCCCTAAATCCATTCGTTACTTCTGTACATCTCCATGGTGTTGAGCCGTCCTGCTTTTGATAGATTGATGCTGCATCAACATGTAAGAATAATAAGACCAAGAGGCAGCGTGGGTGAGGAATCTAGATCTCATTTCCTTATGCAGCAGTTGCAACATATAAAACACACCCTGGGCATCTCTAGGACTTCCCCAGATAGATTCTTCTATAATCCTCCTCCTCCAAAAAGATCATCAGATTCCTTAAGAATCAGGACAGTCCAGTTTCTTGGCTGGAGAAGACTAAAGGATGTGCCTCATTCAGACAATATGGAGATAGCACTCCATGTCAAAAAGCATATGAGAGGCACTTGGATTTGTTAATGCAGCTATTCACACAGCAAAACCACAGTGAAGCAATTAACTGTGAAACATTTCAGAAGAACTTCCCTACTTTAAATGTACAATTCATTATCATTGCCATACTTAGGGTGATCCAAATGCATAGAAACATGTTGCCAGAATTGGGGAGTTCCCCAGACTGGAAGGGAAATGAGGAAGGCAAATGTATTTATGTGGCTAGCCTGCTCTTCCTGCACAGCCTTTGAGTCAGAAAGTGGTGAGGCAACACCCTGGCCATTATGACTGAAATCTCATAAGTACAAAGCAGACACCAAGGAGCCGTCCAAAAGGTAGGAGTGCGATCCTGTGGGCTGAACATAGGACTGGGACTCGGGAACTCTACATTTCTAATCCTACCCTGGCACTGTTTTTCCTCAGTGGCCTTGAATAAGCCACTTGTTGCCTCAGTTTACCCATCTGCAAAAGGAGGATAATATTTACCTAACTCACAGGATGTGTTTGTAAACGCAGAACGTATAGAACGTAATAGGTGCTAGGGAAGGGGGATTTTGCTGCTGTTTCCAGTCATCTTGGAGGTGAGAAAGGAGCCAGTCCTCATAGAGGTTCATCGACAGAGCAGCCATAGAAACAAGGATTGCCACATTTACAATCCTGGAGATGGGAACTACAGGACAAAGAACAGAGAATAAGCCATTTTACTGAACTCTTGTCATCTCATTCCCATGTCCAGTTAATCTCAGCAGAGAAGAGTCTTGGTTTGAAACCAGAAAGACATCCAGAGTCCTCTTCGGGCTATTCTTGCTACTCAGAGTACATAGATTTATGTGCAGCAGTACTAAATTTTCACCAGTGAAGATGCCAGTTAAATTCCAAATTAATTATTTGTGACTTGGAATAATCCTAGATTCTCTCCAAAATGGCAGTTGGAGCAAGGGAAATAAATGACTTGTTTCTTGATGGATTGTCCTGTGTGTGGATACTTAATTCTACAGTATGAACACACACACTAGAACTAACGCTGTGTCCTAATTATATAATGATTCTGGAGGTGAATATTGAGTTTAAATCATCGAGGCCAGTATGAGCTTGTGGCCTCCTGGGCAGAACCCCAGTAATAGTTATACCAAAACTCAACCAGTTTCTAATCCCAAAGTAAAAACTCCTCATATGGCCCCAAAATAATTAGTTTAATGCCTTCTTTCCCAACATATGCCCCTGCTGACCAATATAAAATGGGCTTCTTTCTGTTTTCTGCTTTTTTTTACATTTTTCTACGCATCCAGGACCAGTCAATATAGCACGGTATGTTCTGGGATTACAGCAAATTCCTTCCAATTTCTTAGGGCTGGGCCATTTTGACATAGGTTCTGGTATAAATCTACTACGATAGAAATGCAACAAGCCCATAATGAAAAGCCATTAAACTCCTAGTAATAGTTTCTGTATCAACACAAAGGATTATTTGTATGATCTCCATGTTAGTTGCAATTTTGAGACATCAGAAGAAGTTGTGATTTCTGGAGACAGTAACGAAGAATTATCAATGAAGCTCATTCAGGCTCAAGGTATAATCAGAAGTACAATGGTATTTTTCCATCTTGACCTGCGCAATGAGCTGTAAGTCTGTAGCACTTAGCAATCTGCTACAACTCCATAACATCTGCGTATGGGGGAAAGCTATTGCTCAACGCCCAGGAATGCATAGCCAATGTGACAGCAATAGGAAATAACCTCAGAGATTATAGTGGGGGCCACGAAGGGGCAACGAATTCAAAACACAGACTGAATGTAAACAACATCTTAAGTGTGAAGGATTCCTGCTTTGAGAGGTCTCCGAACAGTGAGACCTCTCCGATCGTTAAATAAGTAAATAAGATGATTATTTAAAGATTTCGCCCCCCCCCCCCCCCAGAATGAAAGATAACATTCTTTCAAGTCAGTTGCTAATGGCCAACAGTAAAAATGCAGTTAATTGAGAGTTTTCTGCAGAGGTTACTGCCCAGTGTTCATTTTGTGTTTGTGCCTGTATGCCTGTGCAGATGTGGGGGGTTCTGTGTGTGTTAAGTGTCTTACTGTATATTTTTGAGTGTAGGGTGACCATAATGGGCAAGTGTGTACGTGTGTCCAGTTTTGTGTTAGAGGATGAGCTCTGGTACACTTCAGTTTTTAGCACTGACCTGATAGTCATTCCGTAATGAAATCTGCACCAGACAGTTTTGGGTTTTTTTTAAGTCAAAGGGGAAGAGAGGGAAATATCTTCCAAATAGCAGCACGGAGTGTGTTTTTCAGAATGAAAACAAGTGATATAAAGTGGTGACGTCTTTCTATCAGCATATATTCTCTGGGCCAAATGGAGGGTGAATCTAAACTGGTCTGACTAACATATAAATCTGACTCATGCCCACTTACTAACATGCAACTCTCCCCAACGCCTTCCACAATTAGTGGGCCAACCTAAGAGGTAGAGTAAAAGTGTGGGGCCTTGCTATTGCGCAGACGACTTCTCTCTTAATGATCCAACACAACAGCTGTGGCTGTAGCTAATGAATCTCAGAATCAAGTTCTCGGGAGTCAAGTGTTTTCAGTGGCAGGCTCTCAGCTGAAATTCTCTACTGCTGGAGAGCACGGTGAGCCAGAATCTTACCACTTTGAGGGGACTTGGCAAGATGCATCCCTTTGCACAGGCCTTCCTCATTAATGATGTATTCGGAATGTTCATCAGCACCTTTCCTGGAGATAAAATGAAAATAAACTAGTGAAAGAAGCTGGATCAGTGATGGAGGGGCAAAGATCATGGTGGAAATTGATGCTTTTTAATCTGTGTACAGGGCCGGCTCCAGGCACCAGCTTAACAAGCAGGTGCTTGGAGCGGCCAAGGGAGAGGGGCGGCACCTGCGGCAATTCGGGGGCGACAGGTCTCTCACTTCCTCTAGGAGCGAAGGACCTGCCGCTGAACTGCCGCCGCCGATCATGGCTTTTTTTTTTTTTTTTTTTTTTTTTGCTTGAGGCAGCAGAAATGCTGGAGCCGGCCCTGTCTGTGTATATGGCATCTGGATAACCTGGTGATGGGTTTAGAATCAATACATTCCTTAGTTCCATTGCTAAACCCTATCCTTACAGAAAAGGGGTGGAAGAGATAGAAGCCCTGATTCTCTGCAATGTCCAAACTGTGCTCTCTGCCACTCGCCCTGCCCTCTTCTCCTCCTGCCCGAACAACCCTCCTCCTCCCCTTTGTACCGAGTGGGGAAGGGCAGGGCAGCTGTAGGAGGTCGCTATAAGAATGGGAATCTCTGGCCAGTTTGAGGCCAATTTTTTACTACATAAAAGTGCAATGTGGCCTTAGTGGACTATAGATTCCAACTCTTAATTTCTACCCTGAATTAAAGCAGCCATTATAATCTGAGATAATGATTCCCGGACTGTGACACAACGTATTCTTAGATTCTTGTAAATGGGATCTGTTGGGGAGGGACAATAAGTTTTTCCAGATCTGATGGCTTCTTAAAGCTCATCACTTATTCTGCTGATACTCTCAGAGAGACGACACCAATCAGATTTAGGATTCTCCAACATCTTTGTTTTTTTCCACCCATGTGAAGGTGATTGCAACGTCCAGTGTAGACAGACAGGGAATTTGTAAATTGTCATTTGAATATGCAGAAGAGACCTTTGACCACAAAGAGGTCATGACATATGTTGGTTGCCAAAACCCCTGAGTTCTGCCATGACTCACAAGCTAACCGCAGAGGACAGCTGGCCATGCCTCTGAAATACAAGCCAGAAAGTTTTGAATGGCTTGTTAGTAAGAATGTGGCAGGCAAAAGGAGAACGCAAGAAAGGTTGCCCAACCCTCTATTCAGCTTTAGCCATTTTTATTCACAGGAGACAATGGCTTTCCAATGGAGCTATGGCTCCCAATGACCCTATCCATCCATCTGGAGAGGAACAATGCAGCGGGCCATGCACCTCTGCTAATTCCCCATGCAGTAGTTTGCACTGAGCATGCGTCTGTTACACTCTCAGAAAGCATTCAGTATTTTGGAACTCTAGCCCTTTAAGTCTAACAATAAACTTCTCTCTTACGTGGGACTGTCAAACAAATTACAGAATCAAGAGTGCAGACTGCCTCATCCCTCGGTTTACTGATACATGCAGAAAAGTGGTTTGAATGCGGTGTGGCATCCAATAATACTTATCAACCATCAGTAGCTTTGTTGTACTAAGGGTTCATCTCAAGCACACGTTTGCGCAAAGTGCTGTCAGTCGTAGCAGTAGGCTAAAACCAGTGGAGGGAAAGATTTTCAAAATGCGGTGTGTACATCTGCTCATTTTCAATGGTATTAGAATCTAGTTGTCTAAGACCATGTCTACACTATAAAATTGTGTTGACCTGACTTACGTCGCCATCCAGCCACCACAGTTATTAAATTGCTTGTGCGTGGGCACAGTTGGCCCCTTGTGCCGGCAGTGCATGTATTCACCAGGAGTGTGTGTATCAATTGTAATGTCAGTGCAGGGCATTGTCGGACGGCTCCTGAATACCAGTAACAGTCGATGTAAGCAACGAAGCATCTACGGTGACACTGCATCAACCTAATTACATTGACCGTGACTCTACGCCGTTACGAAATCGGTGTAGAGAGGTGCTTACCTCGACAGGAGCCAAATTAAAGTGAAAAACCTTCCATGGGTAGGTTGATGCAAGGCCTAAGAGAAGTCGATACCAATTTTATGGGGAAGCCTGGTGCTTCAAGTCTTTATATTGTTCTCTAATGTCTGGATCTCGCTGAACACTGAAGGGGAAAGGAAAAGAAATCAGGGAGTTCTATACTTTGTGCTTTTTTACTGTTAGTGTATTTTCATTGGTTTCTGCCTTTTAACTTTCTGAATAGGGCTAGTGGGTTTTGCTTTGTGGCATCAGCCAGTCTCAGAGTGTGGGTGGCAGTCTGACATCTCAGCCTGACCTGGTTGTAAGAAGAATGCTCTCCACGCCTATTTGGTAACGGGTCCTTTTCATGCCAAGCCAGCCACGGGTAATACATTGTCTGTGTGTTTTTGTTTTAATGCAGGCTCTTGAAAACTCCAAGAGAAACTTTGCAGCCCTCCCTTTCACATTGGGAAAATGAGGACATCTGGTAACACAAACAGTTTGCTACCAAATTAGCAAATATTGACAAGACCAGTTAAAGACATTCAACTGTGCAAAAGACCAGTATTCCTTCCCTGGGTCTGTTCTTTCCTTGGGTATTTGATAAAAGAGGGTGTCATTGTTTGTTTAAATATCGGATTGGTTCAGAACATGTGTTCCTTTTAAAAAAGGTCAATTTCTAGGGCATTTCTCTCTTTAGTTTTATTATTTGCTCTCACAGATATTGATTGCAAAGACATTCCTTCTATGTCTCTGTCTGATTAGGGTTAAGTCAAGGAAAATAAGCAACAGCTACCGTTATTCTTATGTGGCTTCCACACGAGACATTGAGCTCTTCTCAGCACAGGACACTCGATTTCTGGTCACGTGTTCCAAATGTCAGTGACGCTGGATGTGATGAATGAGATCAAAACAAGGGACTCCCCCTGATCGTTTCTGTTCATATCTGTTCGGCCTGCCCTGGGCTAGAGGAAAAACTGGAACTCATCACTTAGGAACAGTCTGCGTTGTGAAACCTCCTCTTTGATAGCAGGCACCCCATGTGAGCTTGGGCAAATTGTTTCTTCTTTCGGTGTAGTTTTTCCCGTCTGCAAAATGCAGGTGGTGAACCTGCTTCCCTGATGGATCATGGGGATTAAATCCATTTATACCTGTAAACAGTGACACAAGGCCTGGAGGAACGACAGCCAGCTGCAGGTGTGAGGCCAGAGGGATGCTGTTGGGCTACAAATGCAAAACCCCAGTGGATGTTACTGGGCCTGAGGCATGCTGCCCTCCTTGGGCCTTTTCTCCTTGATTTTTCTATTGTCTCCTCACTTGCACTCCCTCCTGCTCTCTGCTCAATTATTTCACTGCATGCCAATTAGCTGTGACGCTCGGATTCCTAGCAGGGTGGCCCATTTGCTGGGGCAAAGTTTGGGTGCATCTGAACTGCAGCACAGGAGCTCCAAACGGGAGCTCTCTGGGCGCAGGATCTCCTCTTCAAACTCTGGCTGTCATCCTGGGTATTTGGATGTGGCGTGACTGGTCTCCAGAACAGGATCGATGCAAACCAAAATCTGCACCAGAGCCTTCCTCCTTCCCATGTGGCTGGCTGCCTGCCTGGCTGCTTGTGAGAGCAGCTGCCTCCAGGGAACAGCCCTGGCTCGTCATATTCTGCCGAGCGAGAGGCAGCAGCTGTACTTTTCAGGAATAGCTGCAGCGTTCTCTTGGCAGAACAGTTCTGACTGATTCTGTGTCCCAGGCTTTGAAGTGCTGAAGCTGTCAGGGTTTCCTTGCCCAATCCTGCGGGAACTGTCACAAAACCCTTACGGGAGAGTGTGGTGAGAGGAGGCTGGGTGCAGCTGTTAGCTACTGCAACCTGAGCTAGGGACCACATTGCTCCATAAACCCAACAGACCAGCATATCGATGAATCTGGCCCTACATGTCTAGAGACTCATATGATGAGGGCTAGGCTCCACTCCTTTCACTTGGAAACTACTTGGAATCATTGTCTTGATTGCTAAATTAGCTTCCTCGATAGGAATTCAAGATCCCAGTGCTGCTGGAAATATACAATGCAGAGCCATCCCTCCTGTCTGGCTCTTTTTTCAAACCCAAATTCCTTCTGTGTCTGTGATACCGTTTGTGGAACTGACACTGACATCCCCAATCTCGCCTCCAAAATCAATAATGAGCTCATTGGTATCCATCAACACAAAATCAGGGCTGTAAGGCACCAGCCCATGTGAAAAATATCCGCATCAGACCCAAGAAAGGCCTTGCGAAGGTACATGTCTCTAATTTCCATCCCAGCCTCCTTGACAGGGGAGCCATTCTCCTGGCAGTCTGGTTGCATAACAATGAGGCTGGATTTCAAGGCCACACAAACAAGTGAGTCCTTTGGTGAACCCACCTCACAGAGGGAAAATTCAGACCAGCTGTTCTTTCTTCCCCCGCCGCCCTCCCCACCTTCGCACAGCGCACACAACTGCTCCATCGCCAAGATCTTTATCCCAACTCATGGAATCAAAACAAAATTGCTTCATGACCTCTCTGAATATGGGCTCAAATCTTTATTTCTGAATCCTAAGGGAAGTGGGCCTTTCTCCTCCCAGCCCCCATCATTCAGTGTGATGTGTGTGGGGACAGATAGTAAAGGAAGTGGCCTCAAATGGCCCTTCGTGGTTTCATAACAGAGCCGAAAGACTGAGAAGGTTTTTCAAGTGTAATTATTCTATAGCATAAATCCAAGGTATAGAGTGCTCCGTCAGAACAGAGAGCTTAACCAGATTGACTGTGATTCTCATACCAATGTCATATGTATGAAACATATTAGAATAGCTCCTGCCACCTGAAAGTGTGAAATGGAAAATGCTGGTCCCAGGCCGGCATACCATGGGCAGACTTTGTGCAATACACTTCCCTCCAGCCCCCGGCACCCCCTGCTATTCCAGTTGTGGGCCACTCCTTAAACACAAATCTACCATTGAACCTAAATCCTAATCTGCAGACCTCCCCCCCCCTCGCCCCCGCCACACTAATCCAGTCTCGGGACCCTCCTGAGCAAAATCTGGTTGTGTCAAATCGTATTTTGATTGTGCAGCAATGGGATAAAGAGGGGACTCAGTGAAGTCACCTAACGTGTGACCTGATAATCTATATTCAAACAAACTAGGACAAACAAAGATAAAAGGCTCACCAACTCTCCTCCTCAAATAGCCCGGTTTACACAGCACTCAGCCAGGAACAGGCCAGGTGAGAGGAGCATTTTTACTTTTGTCTGACCCTCCCTCAAAATTCTGCATTCTTATTAAAAGGGCTTTTACACGCTGGTGCCCATCATTAGTCTACCTGAGGAAGAATATCCGAGGCAGAAGATGAGACTAACGTTACCGATCGCTTTATTGCCTTAAAGGTGGATCTTGCTACATCTGCACGGTTAGGAACGGTTTCCCAATGCTGTTTCCCTAGTCATTGATTAAACTGCATATTTACTCAGCTCTAAATGATACTAGGGAAACAATAATTGCTTCACTCATGTCTCTTGGAAAGAGAGCCAGGAAAAAAAGCCTATAGTAGCTAAGAAATACTGAGATTTCTTCTCATTAAAAATACTCTAGTCACTTCCAAGTGTTTGAGTTTACAATAGAGGAAAAACGGGGAGCATCTTTAATTTGGAAAGCCTGGTGTTTGGTTGAAAGGAGTGTAGTTTTATAACAATAATACTTTGCCTTTTCATGCAAGGATCTCAAAGCATTCTCTAAATAGCAATTAAGGAAGACTCACAACCTCCTAGAAGATAGGTAATTGTTGTTCTCTCCATTTTACAGATGCGGAAACTGAGGCATAGATGATGACTTGCTTAAATCCACACAGCAGGTCAGTGGCTGAGCCAGGATTAGGATTTAGGAATCCTGCCTCCCAGACCTCGCCTCTAAGTGGAAACCCACGGTAATTGCCAGCTGTGACTAGAAACTTGAGTGCAAACTTCCAGTCCTCTGCTCTAAGTGCTTTCATTTTGTAGTCCATGCTGAGGTTGCAAGGACAGGTTGGAAACCCCATGTTCCTAGACAAATACAATCCCAGATAAACCCTAGGACTGGGAGACTTTTTAAAGAACAGAATCTAAATTATAATTTGCAGACCTGCACTACCAACCCGAATGCAGGGGAAGAATAACATGTGAAATGCAGGGTCCATTATGGAACCGGGATTCTCTTCCCTAAAAATCCCCCCACTCTCCTCTGATTTGTGATGGTTTCAGTGACTGGTAAACTACAATCTTGCCTCACTTCCAAGGTTTTTGATTACAGAGTGTGGGTGTTTTTTTAACAGCAGATTTCAGTGCCAATAACAATAGTTTTGTGCTGATTAAAGGGGCAGTTTGCCGCTTAGAATTTGTGGCTTGCTTGCCCACTCGCTGGGCTCACCACACTGCTTGCTCTCATCTCAGTCTCTCTCCCTAACGCCGCTCTAGAGAATGACTGGGGAGATTCGCCCCAGCCAGACTGGCTTCAGGCAACCTTAAGTCTCAAAGCTCTGCTCTATCTGCTTCAGCCCTGGGAATTGCTGGAGATTACCTACCCTGGGCTAGGCCAAGCTCTGGGACAGGAAGCCAGAAAAATCTAACTGGCAAGCTATTTGAGTAAGGCTGTCCCCTGGGTCCAAGCACCTGCAGTGCATTGGGTAACCAGAATCAGCAGTCAGGCCGGAGACCAGCTGCACTCTGCGATCTACAGCTGTGACCAAGTAAGGCACTGGGAATGACTTGAGGAGAGGAGATTGGATAGAGTGGATGTGATGGCTGGTGACCTAGCGGCAGCCCCATTGTCACTTCAGACTCATCAGCGCTTGAGTCAGTAGCACAGAGCCTCAATGGTGCAGCACATAGCAGCTCACTGCCTAGGAGTAAAAGATACCCAAAGCAACTGGAGCTTCGGGAAGAGGCATTGCCCAGATACTCCACTGATGGGCTCGCTACAAACACAAAGTCCGATCAGAGTCCTTTACAATTTCCTTTTTCAAATGCTACTTTGTTTTATTTCTCTCCTCTATTTCGCTGCTTTGGAGGGATGATCTATCAATGACGTCTGCCCTGTGATGAGTTGGAGCCATCATCCAGTGCATTTCATGTGTCCGTACCACATGGTTTGTCTGAGCATCAGGTTTTCGACCCCTTGGGGCAGGGGACATATTTTATATGTAGATTGTTTGCACTGGCTCACTGATGATCAGTTACTGGGTAAGCATGGCCAGCTCTGGGCAAAACACAAACACAGCAAAAATCATTACCCCAAAGAGCTTGCAATCTAAAAGACAAACACAGAGAAAGCAGATGGCACCGGGCGGCCCGGAACAAGGAATAAATTAGAACAGTTGTTTTCTTATTTATTATTAATTCATGTAGCTAATAATGCTTCCCCCATGGGGTAATGGGTGCAGGTCAGTAGCTGAGATCAATCCTGAACGGGTGACATCAGTTGGGGGAGATCAAAGCCATCATTTAAGCCCCAGGTGTACCCAGCCCACAAGAGGAAGCTGCTACTCTTGCAAGTCAGGGTCTTAGAGCATTGGCAGGGTTGTGAGGGGAAATAGAGGCTCCACAATCATTCTACTGAGCGGAGAGCTCAGAGTATTCTCATTGGCACTGAAACTCACCGTCCAGCCCTGGTCTGGGCAGTGGTGACATGATAGCAGAAGGGAGGCCCACCCACCAGGCTGGCTTGGCAAAGGTAAGGATGAGCAACTCAGCTGGAGAAGCTAGAAGTGAGATCCGCCTGTTTTGCTTTGCTGAAGTAACCCGTAAACACAGTGCTTGGTGAAACCCTATCTGCTCCCGTCGCTTCCCTATTTAGGAGAATACACTGGCGTTTGCTGCTAAATTAACTCCTGACTCCTGGGGTATGATGTCACATGACCTTTACGGTATAAGGTTATCATACATTCCAGAGATGTATCCAATGGGAAGACAGGAATCTGATGTCATTTCTGCCTCCCTTTCCTATTTATTTCTTTGCCCTTATCTCTAAATAACAGTCAAGCTATAATTTCCCATTTGACATTCTATTGTAGAGGAAAAGTTTCAGATCTGTTTCCTTCCCCACTTCTCTCTCCTCATATCTTATTATTATTTGTTATTTGTATTAAAGTAGCTACTAATCAAGATTGGGGGCCCCCATTCTACACCCATATTGTAAAAGACAGTTACTATTCTGAAAAGCTTCAGCCTAAATAGACAAGGCAGACAGAAAAAGGCTTATTACCCCATTTTACATATGGGGGAAACTGAAGCCCGTGGAGTCACATGCTCAAGGTCACATGGGAAGTCTGTGGCAGAGCCAGGAAATAAACCAAGTCTCCTGGATCCTAGTCCAGTGTCACCCTGTTATGTCATGTCTCGACTTGTCTCTCTGGGCTTATCTCTCATTCTCGTTATCTCTGACCACCTCTTTCTGGGTCTCTATCAGGAAGTCTTCCCTTCTCTTGCCCTGTATGCCTTTTGTTGCCATTTATTTGCTTCTGATGAGCCTATAGGTCCATCTCTGGCTATTAGCCAGAATGGTCCGGGAGGTAACCCCGTCCTCGGAGTGACCCGAAATCTCTGCCAGAAGCCAGGGAAGAAGGCAGGGGTCGATCTCTCCAAAATTGCCCTGTCCTATATTCTCCCCCTGAAGCCCTGGTACTGGCCACTGTTGGAGACCGGATACTGCTAGATGTACCATTGGTCTGACCCAGTATGGCCATTCTCATAGTGTCAGTGAGGACTCTATATGCATCTGATGAAGTGGGCTGTAGTCCACGAAAGCTTATGCTCTAATAAATTTGTTAGTCTCTAAGGTGCCACAAGTACTCCTGTTCTTTTTGCGGATACAGACTAACATGGCTGCTACTCTGAAAAGTGAGGACTGGGTGTCCTGGAGTAATAGGGCTTGAACAATGGTTAAAGATTAGTCAATGGAATGGATTGTATTAATTTAGGGCAAAATTCACCCTATGTCAGCACGAGGCTGACCTGACACACCATTTAAGTCCTCACCATGGGGGTTAAGTGTGATTTAAGTAGGGTGTTAACCTTATGTTGTCCTGCATAGAGGTAGGTTTCACCCTGGAGGCTTTGTCCCCTCTTTTTCCCATTACCTCAACTATTTAACCCTCGCTGTGGCAGTAAGTAAATCGCAGCCTGGATTTTCGCATTGTGCAATAGCTCCAGAGTCTTACAGATTTCGAATTTTCCTTCAAGTGCAATGACTGGGAGATCTTAAAACACTTCAATTGGAAGGTTTAAAGGAGATTATTGATAGGGCCCACCAACAAGAAAAGAAGATTCTAAACCTGGCCTGGGGAAATAGGGGCGATCCCTATAAAGGATGGGCTTTAGTTCACAAATACCTAGTTGTGTGAAAAGTCAGAGAAGGGTTTCAGCCAGGGACCTTTCTACAGGTACCCAGCCTACCATAATCACAGTTGTTTCTACCTACATCGGTATCTTTCCGAGAACTGTATGGAGTGTAATATGACATGTGACTTCTTTGTTTAGGATCAGCAGAGTCAAAGCATACACCCTCCTGTAATATGGTATGTGTCTGGTAGTATAGGTCAGGCATACAAAGAAAAATACTACTACATAGCATGTACCTCGCTAACGTACAATAAGCCAATATTTAGACTTTGCGAATCTGCTGAGTAGAGAGGACAGCCGGCACTCACAGTAGGGTGACCAGACAGCAAGTGTGAAAAATCGGGACGGGGGTGGGGGAGTAATAGGAGCCTATACAAGAAAAGACACCAAAATCAGGACTGTCCCTATAAAATCGGGACATCTGGTCACCCCGCCTCACAGACACATTCAGGGTCCAGCCAAACTCTCCAGAAGCCGGACCTGTCCTAACAATGTTGAGTCAGCTGCCCCTATACCATGCAGTTATAGCTACAAGCTCCTTTTCCTACTGAAAGAACAGGAGGACTTGTGGCACCTTAGAGACTAACAAATTTATTTGAGCATAAGCTTTCGTGGGCGACAGCCCGCTTCAGTTCAAGTATCTAATGAATTCCAACCACCTGAGCCGGCTCTGGTTTAACAGAGCAGCCACTTCCTTCATGTCCCAAGGGAATCAGCTCTTGGAAAGCTATGGAGTTTTACCAGTCATTCTTGCATGTCAAGAACAGAAAGGGTGTGGAGTGAGGGAATGCGGGGTGTGAGAGGACAAAAGGTGTCTCATGATTGGTTAAAAGTTCAAGCACTGCCCCAGCTGTGTTCCTGCTTTTGATCTTTGGGAATGGGAATAATCCTTCCCCACTTGTCTATCAGGGCTCCTTTTCACCTCTTTGTAAATACCACATGGGGAAGTGATTTAGGCCTTTAGGAGCACAAGCCCATTGACTTTCAGTAAAACGTAGGCTCCTAAGTAACTTGGGCAGCTTTGAAAATTGTCCCTGCAGTCCTTACGATCGACCCCGGTTGATCCTCCTGAATCGTGGGAGGCAGTGCACAAGCAGAGGAAATCTTCTATCAGCACAACTCTCTGGCTTGGCAGCGTAGGAAGAAACCTCAACAGGATGTTAGCTTCCCGATCACCACCTTCCTAGCTGCTGCTCCGTTAAACCACTCACTGCTGCTGTCGTACCTTAGAGGCAAAAGGGCTCTCTTGAAGTCCTAATAATTCTCCCTGGAAATCCTTTGAGAGCTTGCAGGCCCACACAGCATGTGCAAAGGGGATTGTGAGTGACATGCCTGGCTGGAAGACCCAGGCTCACCCGTTTCTACCTTCCTTGGATGGTCATTTTATAATATAATAATGGAGATATCCCATCTCCTAGAACTGGAAGGGACCTTGAAAGGTCATTGAGTCCAGCCCCCTGCCTTCACTAGCAGGACCAAGTACTGATTTTGCCCCAGATCCCCAAGTGGCCCCCTCAAGGATTGAACTCACAACCCTGGGTTTAGCAGGCCAATGCTCAAACCACTGAGCTATCCCTTCCCCCTTTTTGCACATCCGTGCTCTTTATTTCACTCCCTGCGGAGGTGTGCTCACTCATGGTGAGCTTGGATGTGCTGGTGCTGTTTATAATGAAGCAAGATGAGAGTTCTGGTTTGTTTCAACGTATTTGCAAATTCTCATTCTAGTGACACTTATTTTACAGAAGACCCCTTTGAGTATGTAAAGCTCATATGAAGCAAGAGGCTCGGTCCTGAGGAGCGTACATTCGAGACAGACAAAATGCAAAGCCTGATTATCCCTATTCATGCTAAAAGGCACTCAGGTTCTTGTATTAACCTCATACTCTAGATCTAACTCCACAGACTAGAAATTCTAGCATGATGCCTTCACTACAAGACCACCCTCCCGCTCTAACATCAGCTGAAACTTCTGCTTTGAGTCAAGTGTTCTGCGAAAAGAATGACTTAATTATTAGAGAGTCTTGCTGCATACAGAGACCAAGCACACAAGAGCTTGCAAATAGAATCGACGTTGCGTGTTTCAATATATTCTATCTTGTGCTGCTGTCTCTTATGCAAAAACACTACATTATTCCACTGCAAATACTTCAAAGCCTGACGGAAGAACGCTGTAGTATTCTGGACATACTGAAATATATATATGTGCACACAAATTATGTATGTGTAGGCATGTTACATGTTGTGGTCTAATTTCTCTCAATATTGCATAACTGCTTGGGGAAAAGTAGGTCAAAATAACAGTAAACCTCAATTGGAAAAAGGCAGCTATTCCCAGTAGGAATGTTATCCAAATTAATGAAAGGTTCATGCTGGATGAAAAATCAGACCCATCAACTTTTCCCTTCTTGAATAGGATCCACCTTTTTACTGCTTTCTTGTGCCCTCGAAATTCTATTAGGATATAGCGCATGTCACGTAGGGGAAATGCCATCTAAACCTCTAACTGCTAGAAGCTGGGATTGGACACCAGGGGATGCATCGCTCAGAATTGTCTTGTTCTGTTCATGCTCTCTGAAGCATCTGGTAGTGGTCACTGTCAGGAGACTGGATGCTGGGCTAGATGAACCATTGGTCTGACCCAGTAGGGCATTCTGACATGCTTAAGCAGTGTAGTCTAATGGATACTGCATTGGGCTGGCAGTCAAATGACCTGGGGGCTGTTCCTGGTTCTGCGGCCGGGTGACCTTGGACAAGTCTCCTTGACTCCGTTTCCCTGTCCATAAAATGTGATTAATGATACTGACCTCCTTTGTAAAGATCTACAGCTGGAAAGTGCTAGGTATTATCGGGGGGGGCTCTATGTTTTTTGCCGCCCCAAGCACGGCAGTCAGGCGGCCTTCGGCGGCACGCCTGCGGGCGGTCCACAGTCACACGGATTCAGCGGCGTTTCGGCGGGTGATCTGCCAGTCCTGCGGCTTCGGCGTACCCGCCACCGAATTGCTGCCGAAACCGCAGGACCAGCGGACCTCCCGCAGGCGTGCCGCCAAAGGCTGCCTGACTGCCGCCTTCACGGCGACCGGCAGGCCGCCCCCCGCGGCTCGCCGCCCCAGGCATGTGATTGCTGCGCTGGTGCCTGGAGCCGTCCCTGGGTATTATTATACGGCTATGGCCACTGCTGAGGCTCCCGGTTTATTTTGCTTTCCAAACTATTGGTTTTCCTTGTCCTTTCTGCTCCTCTCTTGCTGAGCCCGTCCTTCACCTCCGAGATGTGAGCCAGGCTACGGGGATGATGTATTCGCTGTCACACAGCAATCGCCTCATCCTTGGAGCTGTGTGCTCCTCCCAAGTCCTGCGCTATCTTACTCAGTGGGCAGTGTACCGTATAACCACGAGAGAGAAAGAAAAGGGAAATGCCATTTCATCCGGCTCTGGGAGCTGAAACCTGAGTTTCTACTTGTCTCTCATCATCATAAGAACTCTCTCCTTCGATATGTTAAGTTGACAGAGAATTAACAAGAAACTATATCCCTGACACTCACACAAGTTTACCAGCCACATGCAGGAATAGCTGGAACCCAAAAGGAAACATGGCACTTTATTGCCCATCGCTCTTGGATCTGCATCAAAACTTAGTTTGGGCCTTTCTGCTCCGACTTGCTCAAGGAAAGGCTAATATCCAAATGTGAACTGTGCTGAGGAAGGCAGCAGAACCAGGAACATTCTGACTCACACATCAGACATGAGGGGAATTGTTCTTCTCTTTTTGTATCTACGGTGGTTGTTGTGTTTTAGTTTTACATTTTTAAGGGAAGTTAATGCTGGTGAACAGTCCCAATTTGATGGGCTTGGAGGTTTAAACCCTTCTCTGTTTGTTCCCAGAATAGATACAACATGAGCAGGGTCTGTGTATGACCTTCCCCAAACTATCCTGCCAAAATGCTTCAGGCTTCCGCCCTAACTCGGAGGGACAGCTCTACTAGGAATTATTCTCTGTGACCCATTTCATCCTTGGCTTCGCTGCTGAGACTGCCAGCAAGGGGCCCAGTCGCGGTAGGGCTGGTTTTGTGATGTGCTTTCTAGAAACTGGCCTACGACTTGCCAAATAATTTCTCACCGGTAACCAAATTGCCTTCAGATGAGGACAACCTTTGGTTGCTACTGGATCTGGGATTTCTTTAAACCAGCATCCTAGATGTTACTAATGATATAGGTGGCATTCAAATGGGAGATGGGATCAGCAGAGAGAATGGACTTGGATATAAATCAGAGGACCACCTCCATCAGGCTGTCTTCTTGCTTCTGCTAGCAGGGACTGAGCTCAGCATTAGCAGTGATTTGATGTGAAGTTGGGTGCCCTTTGCAATTTTACCCATGTGCCTCAGATCTACCTATAAACTCACATACCACCTGCAGCACTCCATAATGTTGGCAAGTCCATCTTCATCTCCTCCAAGCAGATTGTCCTGTCTCCATTAGTTTGTCAGTTCTGTGCTCACAACCCTTAGGGGACGAGTTCTCTGCCGAAGCAGGAGTGCTGCCGCTCAAGTGCGTGTCTGTAACTGAAAGAGCCACCATGGGGTAATTAATTCAGCCTAATTTATCATCTGCAATTACAAGTTCATTATTTACCATTCGTTTCTGAATGTGTGTACAAGCCAATGTTTATTAAGTATTGTTTGTGTTGGAAATCTCCCATGTGTGTCTAATTGCCCTCTAACGTATGGAGATGAATTCTCCTGAGTCTCTCCTGAACGCATCTGAAGAACCAAATCAAGCTGAAACAGGGATTCTTGGGCTCAGAGAGAAGCTGTTCATCTACCAATGATACAGGCTGTCTCAGCAGTAAAATCAAACCCTGGCAAGCCAGAAAGACCGGAGCAGAGAGGTCCCAAACATGCTGTAGGCCAGTGGTCTTAACTAGCCCAGAAAAAAGAGAAGAGCCAATAACCTCTCTCCTCACAGAATAAGTGTCCTTATTCTGCAGCATAACACAGGTCTCTACTTTACAGAGCTGACTATTCACCACGTCCTGCCCTATGTTCTGTAACATGAATGAACCCTCCAGTTTCCGGTACCTTCTTCCTTCAAACTCCAGTAGCTGACATGGACCCCTGTGGCTTCTCTGGGCACATATTCCATGGCTCTGGGGATCTGCCCATTCCACCCACCCCCAGCATTAACTTCCTCCCTCAGCTTGCAGCAACCAGCCATCTCAGCTAGCAGTGACCTAATCAGCACTGGTCTTTAATTAACAGGAGGGGGCACTGTGAGGATATGAAACATGCCCTTCTGTAACTGGGTGTGTGGATTCTGGAGCTAACTCAGCACTGGGTCACTCAGATCCCCTCCAGTGGTGGTTAAAGCACAGTGGTGGTGAAGAAGCCCTGGAGTGGTTGTGCTCAGTGACTGAGGCTGGAAAGAACTCTCAGGGGACCAACCACCCCATGACTTTCTGGGACCTTGTCCAGGATTAGCAGTCCTCATCTGAGTGGGAAGTTGCAGAGGGAACTGGCGCGAGGTTTGGCAGTCAGGGAGAAATGGAAGAAATCCTTAACTGGTGGGTAGAACAACAAAGGGCTCTGCAATGGCCCATGCAGCTCTTTCAACAAGCAAAGCGATGGTCCAGGAGGGACTGGCAGGCAGAGCAGAAGAAGACTCTCCAGTAGGGTGACCAGATGTCCCGATTTTATAGGGACAGTCCTGATTTGGGTTTTTTTTTTCTTATATAGGCTCCTATTACCCCCCACCCCCATCCCGGTTTTTCACATTTGCTGTCTGGTCACCCTACTCTCCAGGAATTTACTAAGGAGCAGATGGCAGCACAACACAAGATGCCATAGAATCTGAGTCCTGTGGCTGGGGGCGGCAGCAGAGCCCGGGGAATCTGGCTGTGTGAAATGGCTCTGACAGACAACTCTGAGGCCTTTCTCGACCTTTTCAGTGGATGGTGCTAGGTTCTGGCGGGGATAACGCATCATGGTCTTTGCGAATGGCTCCCTATATGACAGACAAAGCCCAAGCAGGCCCACGTGTCCCTAAGTGCCAAGGACCACAGCGCAGCCAAGGCAGTCATCGTGGATAGAATGGGTCTGTTGTTGGAGAAATGCTGACAGAAATTTCGAGCTGTAAAATGGACGGAGGGGATACGGCCCAGAGCTTTCATGCACAGACTGGTGGGCTGCTGGATGAGGCTGGAGGAAGAGATGGATGCAGTGAATTTAGAACTGTTTTTGCAAAATTCCCCCGAGGTGACCCTGAACTTTGGACAATGCGGTGAAGCTCACCAAAGGGTTCTTGGAAGCTGACTTACCCAGGAGAACAGTCCATCCCTTGTGCGGATAGGGAAGAAGTCTGTAGATGCCCAAGGGGGGAAAGGGACCAAAAAATGGTGGGAAGAGCCATAAGGGGCAGAGATGACCCATGCCAGCTGATGGCAGGGCCGGCTCCAGGCACCAGGCAACCAAGCACATGCTTGGGGCGGCACCTGGTAAGGGGCGGCCAATCTTGGGGTGACACGGGGCGGTGCAGCGTGGCATTCCGCGGGGAGGGGGCTCCGGCGGCGCGGCGCTCGGCGGGGGGCTCCGGCAGCGCAGCGCTCGGCGGGGGGGTGGCGGGGGGCGCGGCGCTCGGGGGGGGGTCCGGGGGGGGGGGGGGTTGGCGGGGGGGGCGCTTTTTTTTGCTGCTTGGGGCAGCAAAAAAGTTAGAGCCGGCCCTGGCTGATGGGGGGTGCGTGCCGAGTCTTTATGTATTCACTCTAATTTAAGGTTTCCCGTGCCAGTCATACATGTTAACATTTTTAGACGGTCTCTTTTTATAAGTCTATAATATATAATGAAACTATTGTTGTATGTAAAGTAAATAAAGTTTTTAAAATGTTTAAGAAGCTTCATTTAAAATTACATTAAAATGCAGAGCCCCCCGGACCAGTGGCCAGGACCGAGGCAGCGCGAGTGCCACTGAAAGTCAGCTCGCGTGCCGCCTTCGGCACACGTGCCATAGGTTGCCTACCCCTGGGCCAGACCATTGTTCTTTGTGTGGGTGGACATCAGAGAACACCCGTCAAGGGGCCGGGAAGAGACCCAAAGGTGGGGTCCTACACAGAGCAGGGAATGATAAGAAGGGAAGAGCTCAGACCAAGAGAAAACAGAGCACTGAGAAGAGGAGACCCTGGCTGGGAAGAAGGGGGTGGTGGTGGTGGTGTGTAACAGGGGGTGTGGACTCAGGAGCTAACTCCGCACCCTGTCACTCAAATCCCCTCCAGGTTATATCGACTGTTTGAAAGACGGGCATTTTGCAGAAGAGGCCAATTAAATGAATGGAGGTACAGCTGAGGAGCTAATTGGATGGAAGTATCCCCAGGAGCTAGGCCTGTATAAGCAAATGGAAGGAAGTGCTGGGAGGAAAGTTGGGAGCCGGAAGGAAGGCAGAAGGAGGCAGGATTACTCTCTCGGAGACAGATGAAGTACCAGAGCAGACCTTGTGATGCTTTGGAACTCCTCTCCTTCAGAGAGGAATTACTTTTCGAATCTTTACTGGGATGGAAAATCCCCTCCTCTTCCCCCACCGCACATTTTAAAATTAAATAATAGTTGACGGCTCCAAACTGCAGAGGACTGAGGACTTTTTGTCAACATTTAACGCACAACTTAGAATTGCTTTAAGGCAGAATTTTATTTGCATCTGATAACTAGTATATTAGAAAAAAGAACAGGAGTACTTGTGGCACCTTAGAGACTAACAAATTTATTAGAGCATAAGCTTTCGTGGACTACAGCCCACTTCTT